>NW_028145641.1:935000-1002500 GCF_977016875.1 Pavona decussata
AAAGAAATAAAAACTGTTGGCCTTTTTTCATAAAGTTGTCTGTCTACACGTTTGAGTGGAATGAACCGTTCCAGTGGCTATTGTTCCCTCATTCCTCCCAAAAACACCTTGTGTGCCTTTCTTCATTCCTATCCGATCTACTCTTGTCCCAAAATGAAATAAACACCGAACTGATCTAAACAGAGACTGGGAATATGTCTGATCTCTCTCCCACTCTCTAATTATTATTCATTTTAGGGCAATATAGCATCCGTTAACTCTTAGAGTTAATATTGCGTTCATGGTCACGTCTCTATTATGGTTAATGTTTGCGCCGGAAGTCGTACGACAATACCGCTGAAGCCAATACAAGACCTTAACGTAATAGTTTTGTTTATTTGATGCTCTGTTGTAATGTTCTATTATCGTAAAAGGCTCTTTATTCGATTTTGTATTGTAATCTTAAACGTAATCCCTTGCATGATTTGTTGTTAAATAAGATGCATGTCTTAATGGGCACGCCCCTTTTGGAAAGCAGCTCGTTGTTGATGGAGTGTCTAATTAATATTCATGCATAGAGTCATTTCATTCACTCATCTGGGTTAAATTGGATAACAGTTGTAATTACAGTAACATCACGAGTCACAGATACTCACAAGTTGTAATCAACATGTTGTGGTTTTGGCATTCTGTATCCCTGCTTAAGCTTTCTGGCAATTTCATAGCCGTTTATTCCTGGGTATGGAGATCCACCTGAAGTTTGAAGGACATAATGGCAACACACTTGAACATGGTGGGATTTTGGATGGTGACATTTACAGAGAAATGACTTCAGAGGAAGGCAAGCTAAGAAAACCACCAAAATCAGTCCACAAAAATAGAGAAAATGACCGATGCAGCAACTCCGGGAAAATTCAAAATTTGACTCAACACGCCAGGCAAATTTTGTTGCCATTAAATATAAATTTTCCACACCCTAGTAATCAATTCATTAACTGAATACACCTTATGAAAGTCTGGTCTTGAGAGGTTTCAAAGGAAATGCGTTTTTTCTACAAAAGAAGCAGTTATGTCATAAACCATGTGTCAAGCACCTTATTTAAAGACACGTGATATTTCTTTAGACATTCACACCAAAGTAAAGAGACGATGAAAGCATACATACCTACAGTAAATATCTCGTAAAGAACAACTCCGAAACTCCACCTGAAAAGAATTTAGTGCCATTACGCTACTTAAATGAAAAAATATCGAAAAGTGAGCCTGTTTAAACTAAATCTTTTGCCACTAGACAAAAACTTGAATCATGTAATAAATTGAAAGGTTTCAAATCATTCAACGGCGAAACTATTTAATCCTTAATTGAGTTTTTCTAAATTATAATTCATATACTTTAATTCTATAAAAACGAAATATTTTGATTTAGAGCAAATCAGTTAATCTTTAGTCTACCTTTAACCTCCAAACATTTGCGAGTTTTGATTTCCTATCACGGATAAATTTTTGGAAGTGGTGTTGACAATTAACAGTTTGTTTGTGAGTGTATTATATTTTAATGATGTCGGCTTCTTGGTCTTTCAATTTGGTTCACCAAAATTGGAGTAGTAGTCGGATATAGTACTCACACATCACTCTGCGTTGTGTATGTTCCATAAAGTAACGCCTCGTAAGCTGTCCACTTCACTGGTAGCCGCCCCTGTTTTAATAATTGATAAACAGATAGGGCTGAGTGTGCATCTCTCACACCGACAAAATATTGCTCTACCTAAAGAACAGTATAGTGCAATAATATTTCATTATGGCGTCAGTTAACTACAACTTCCTCAGTATTTTATTTGCTCATGCTATTCATTCAAGGCTACTGTTATTTGCTACCCTCTGGGATTCCAACTTTTGAATTTGACGAGGAAAACTAAATAAAGTTTGGTAGTCCAGTGATACCATCCTGAAAATGGCCTATAGATATCGTTCTCTGAGACTAAACATCCCTATTAGTTAATGGGTTATTTAAATTTTCGCAATACCCAACGACAAATATATTTGTCAGCTTTCCTCTTTTATTAAAAACCAAAAGGTTTATTTCGATCAAAACAAGCAACCAATGACAAGAAAACAGAACTGAGTTACTTATAAAACACGATAACTGAATCCTTTATTGATTCTAACCCGACTGCGTTTGGTGTAGATATTGTCCTGCTGTACATTCCTCGCCATCCCAAAATCTGTCACCTTGCACTTCTCTCCTTCGCCAACAAGAATATTTCTCGCCGCCAAGTCACGGTGGATTATCTGAAAAAGAAATATATAAAACTCATTGAAGCCAATGGAAACAAAGACCGGTAACGTGGCGGTGGCGATAGCAGACTTTCATTACTTAATATTCAATCTAGATTGCTCCTTCACAGACAACCTCGAGAGCAGGAATTACCTGTTAGTAGACTACATTCATTCCAGTTAAAAACCAAAATTCTTTTTCAGATCTTCAGAAAGTCACTGGGGCATACACCTGAAGTAACACCCTCAGCAACTGCAAATTCATTATACAGGATGATAAATGAACAACAGCGACTCTCTGGGCTGCGAAGCAAAACTTCTAGCTTGAACGGTTTTCGAACAAACGAACTTTACCAGACTAGTACAAGCGTCCTACCAACGAATAATCTAGTCCTTGGAATGATTTCCATACATGTTTTCTCCATGCGTTTTCATGATAAGGCATTTCAGCTGCATCGTTTCTCTGAATGGCACCCTTTCAAAGAGATACTCCTTGGATTCCCAACTTAATATTATTCTGCCGAGCTAAACTATGCCAAAGGTACCCTCTTTTTACAACTAAATAACTCTTAAAGTTAATTGTACACAACCTTGAGAAACAAGCATCACAATTACTAAAAGGTACAAAAAGATTAAAACGCATTAGATTGTGAGGGGGGGGGGGGGGGGGAATGTAACGACTAAAATTCGAAACTTTAATTGATTGTTTCAGAACGATATACTCCTTCTGCCCTTTTTATACCTTGTTAGATGAAAGATAGCTCATCCCGTCGGCAATCTGCAAAGCAAACTGAACCATTTGCTCTGACGTCAGATTTGTCCGAGGCTTCACATCCGGGTCCTTATAGTATGTGTCATTAAGACCACGGCTCTTTCTCAGGAAACCCAACAAATCGCCATAAGGGATGTACTCAATGAGAACTAGCAAAGGGTCTGAAACAAAGACATTGCTGTTATTCACTTCCAACAGTTGTTGATTGAATGTGTAAGCTATTCACAAATCAGACATCAGTGTTTCATTGACAAGAACAAATAACAGAATGCCCAATACGAACGCCAAAGAAAGGGAACACATTATACAACAAGTGCTTTTTGTTGATTGAGTGAGACAATTGATCATGAGATAGGTTATACCCGAATTGGTCTGTCTTAGAATATAGCTGCTCTAACCCATGTTTGTGTAGCCCTTTTTAACGTGCACTTGAAACTAATAATCGTGCTGTGAATTGTGCCCTTGATTTGCTTCTTTCACTTTTTTTCCCAACCGTTCAAGTATACTTAATTTACAGCATCAATTTGAAGGTAATTTTTGTTGTAATCGGCCCCGATTGGTATCTTTGTATCCTGCCTAAAATAGATAAGCGACTTATTATGTTGTGACATTACTACGGTAAAGCAGTTGCTATATTTTACCAGATTCTGTGACGCATCCCATCAGCCTGATGACGTGGGGATGAGGTTTCAGATTTTTCATCAAGTCCAGTTCTGACAGCAGGTCATTCTTGTCTGAATCCGAAGCATTTTCTACCGATAAAAAAGAGGAAATGTCCTTAATAGTGTCTTAAGTTGGGGCCTAACTTGTTTAATCCTAGCTAAGTTTAAACATATCTAAAATGGTTTTAAAAATGTATTTATCCAATAGTTACCACTTAATCCTCTAAGTGAATAAGCAGTTTATTTATGACTAGAAATTTTGGAAAGCTTGGCAGACAGATTTAAGAAACTATTTAAGGTCGGAAACAGTCCAATTCAAGTAAGATACTTAATCTTGTGTGTTGAAAGATCTGCTTTACAAAAGAGAAATAAATGAATGAAAAAAAAAAAGAATACGGTATTTCGCCACACTGCAGTAACTCCTGCATCACACACCCAAGAAAACTCTAAATGAATTTTGAGAAGCTGTGACAACTCCGGCAAATTCCTTGTGGCTCTTGCTTGGTACTGCTGGAGCTGCCAATGTTAACACGAGCAAGAATAAGCCTCAAAAGGAGGCATGAGGTCCAGGTAAAGAAGGGGGGGGGGGGGGGGAGGGGTTGGGGGAACTGGCAGTGTGTCTAAGAATAGTAAACGGTTTGTTGTTACTTGTATTTCTTAGTAAAAATAATCACTGACCTTTAAGCATTTTGACTGCCACAGTTGTTTGACCTTTGATTCCATTGATATTCCAAGCTTCGGCCTTGGCGACTTGAGAAAAGGCCCCCTTTCCAATCTTTTTGACTATGTTAACATGTTCACGATTAAATTCCCAATCCGTTTTTGTTACATTTGTTGGCATGACCTCACACGCATCATAGATGGATTGCTGACCTGTGTCTAATGACATGTCACCTCGCGAGGATAACTGCGTTAATGTAAGCTCCGTGTTTTGTGACTTGAAGTCACGTGAATTGCTTTTATGCTCTACCGTTTCTTGAACTGTTTCTCCTTGATCCTGCAAAATACCACACGTGGTTATTGCCAGATTAAATGCAGTTTGCTTACAATTGTACGTAAGCCAGAGCCATTGACGTAATCCGTCTTGCAATTGCAGCATAAATGCACACAAGGTAAGCAAGCACCTCCTGATTATAGTAAGTTTAAGTTAGAATGACGATATACTTGCATAATTTATTCATGAGAGACTCTTGAGATAATGGACTAGTACCAATTACAAAGTCTGAATGAAAGCTTGTTTAATTTCAAGGCTACCAAACTAATCACAATCAAGTTTTAAGTACAAGAGAGATTTAAGTAACGTTAGGTCCTCAAAATGCTGCAAAAACGACTGAAAGTCAGTGTGGGAGTTCTTCACCTCTCACCCAGAAGCTAACGCTTTATAAAACAAAGCTTTAGATAGTACTTCGGATATCTGTTAAGACTGAATAACGATGACTGTTTCATTCTTGTTACAAAAAATACTCTTAATGCTTACCTCAGTGTCCTTTAGCTCGTAATTTTGATGCTTTTTGTACCAAGAACTAAAAACAGTACGGAACAATTATTATGACTGAAAATTTTTAATAGACTGCTCTCTATGTAGTGACTTCAATACTTGATCATTTGTCATTGCACTTAAATTTGTAGTTTTGTGATGGGATATTTCTCAGCACTGCTATCATTACCGTGAAAACGCATTCATCGTCCTTTGATTGTTGTTTCTGTACACTATGATTCAGCAAAAGTTTAAGAATACCTAATTCAAGAAACCCGTCATTTGATAACTTTGCCTTATTTATAAATGCATTGGTACCTACCCGTTTGCTTTCACAGAACCTGCAAAAGGGAAAAGCACTGAGTTTTATTATTGTAAATGGTATTGAGTGAAATTGACTACAATTAATATAACGTTTCCTTTAACTGCAATAAATTTAGCATTGTATACTAAAAACAGTTGTAAGTACGTCATTGCGTATCTTCCAAAGTATTGGTTAATGGCACATACATGTACGTTACAATCAATTACTAGGCTCGGGCGCCTAGCTTTAGGTTTTATAGCAGCGTGAAGTAATGACAACACGTTCCCCTTCACTGTATGCCACTTTGCCGTAGAGTCAGCCAAGCATTTGGGGCGGGGGTCTTTCCCCAATGGTAATTTTGGAAACTATTTGCCCATCACAACTGCGGAGCGAAATTTTATTGTCAAAAGAAACAACGGGCCTCTTCGATCTACGCATTCGTCGTCAAAAATCAACAGTTTGTATGTTCTATTTTAATGCATGGATAAATTATGTAACTAGATAATGAGCAGCATTAACTTCTCATTTTCCAATGAAGTTACAAAAGCTAAGAACTCAAACATAACATATTATATCATGCGTCAGTTGCTAAAGCACATGAGAGTTTTCGGCTATAAAGGCGGTTTATAAAACTTTATCAAGACTCTATAAGGCTACACTCTAGGAGGGAGCAGGCTGCGAGGGTGGGTAAGACTCCTGCTTTGAATCGAGATACCATATGTCAGTGTGATATAATAATTTTATATACGTTACCCTTGATGTTGCGCCGTCGCCACAGGAGAATTAGTAGAAATATGTTGACAACAACAAGGAGAAAAATGGCCGCAAGATAAATGGCGTGAAACATGAATCTTTGTTTTCTCCATTCGGCACCTCAAAAAAATAAAAAGAACAAAAAGAAACAGATATATACTTAGGGTGCGTCCGATTGACCCTATCCCGGCGTAGGAATACATTCAACGATGACAAGAAATTCCTCTAAGAGGTTTTCGGAATTACTGGAGTACGAGACAGCTCTTAAATTATCGTGCGTCCGTGACCGTTTGTAGAAATGACTTCCCAAATTACTTAAATAGAGAAATATAACAGCTATTTCGCCTATTCGTTTTCCGGAATAAGGCTACTACAAATATATAAAATTTTTTCCAAATACAGTAAAAAAAAAAATTGCTGTTATGTGAAGCAAACGTATACACCAAGAATATAAAAACCCGAATTTGGAAAATTAAATGTAACAGAGTGATTTACATCTTGAATGTTTAGTTTTATTATCAACAAAATTGATAAGATAATTTGGCCACCGCAAAGAGATTCGTCAGTGCTGATGTTTTGAGCTTTAGCCCTTCGCCAGAGCAAATCGAATCGCTCTTACGAAGGGCTAACTCACGAAACGACAGCACTCGAGTCTCTATGCCGTGACCAGAATACGTTATCAACTTTGTTGATAAAACCAAACATTCGTTTCCACTCTCAACCGACGCAGCTTAGCCTAGATTAGCTTATCTGGGACTGTGTTTGGCTTCGTGTGCTGCCGCGCCCCATGTAAGACCCATCTCCTTCAGCTCCGTTGTCACAGTTCACCGCCAGGCTGTTTTGGGACGGCCTTTGTTGCGTTTACAAGGTAGAGTCCATCTCAAAGCTGTCCACGCAGCACCACATTTAATTATTTTCCATTTGTGATTCACACTTTGTCTAATGATTGGTTCATGGATGACCCTTTTTATGGATTGATATATACGGAATGCAACCTTTATTTTCGCGAAAACCTGTATGAGCATTTCTGTTTTACTGAGGTAAGGCGAGGACTTCAAGCCCTCCATTGCTGTATGAACATTAAAACAATAAACATGGAACCGAAAGGTTAATTAAATATGGTATGTTGACAAATAATTCCTTTCAGATGTAAAAAAAGATATGATAGCAATGATCAAGTTATAAGTTTCGCCATGGCTTTCTGGTTTTCTTCAAAGCCAAGAAAATTGACTTATGAGTTTTGAGAGACATCAACTGCAGAAAAGGGTAAATTATGTTAGAGTTGTAGCAACTTTCACTTACCTGCGTCGAACTTCTCAGGTGTTTTCGTCAGCGTTTCTACGACACAAGACCTTTATATTAATAACAAAATATTGTTGGACTACAATGCTCGGATTTTCTGTTATTTAATAAGTTTTGCAAAAGCACACGTTCTTGTGCCAGTTTTTTTCCGATAAATGTTTTTATCTGTATAGCTCCATTTTGAGCCCCCTCTCAACAGTTGGCCGCTGCTGAACATTATTTTTTTTTTCTCAGCACTTCGACCATTGACAAGATATTGAAAGCCAGTGTAGTCGAGCCTTTTACCGATATACCTTGTTATGAAGTTTTCCGCTTGACAATAAGTATGTTTAACCAGGTCATTTTCGTTTTGAAGTATCAATCTATATATTACTTTTAGTTCTATTCCCCATTTCCAACTAGTGCTCTAATTGATTGCCGACGTTCAAGAAAGAGCGTCCTTACCTGTACTTATTGAAGGCACAGTAGTTGAAGTTTGAACTTGTGGGAAAACATACAAGCGAGGGTCAACCGTGAACTGGCCAAGCTTTTCACCAGCAATTTCGTCCTGTAAAGGTTTTAACGGCTCGCAGGTTGATCTTCCAAACGACATCTTCACAGTCGCCACAACACTACCGGGGCTGGAAATGCAAAACATAAAATTTAACTCACCAAGGCCGGGTTGTTCGAAAGCCGATTAATGCCAATCCACGATTAAAAGCTCGCTCGTTAAAGATGAGTTTAAAGGCTCTTTTGAAGCTAATGGTAAAGAAAAGCCTAAGGCAAAACTTGGGGACAAAAATATTTTGGAAGAATCCTTATGGATTAGTAAATATACTCGAATCAAAATTCACGTTAACCCAGGATTAGCTAAATCGGGTTTTGAACAGCTGGGCCCTGTTCTGTATAGAAACGCCCAAAATAATGAGTCATGAGTTGTCCAGGTGAATTTTGGATACCAAGCCTCATCAAACCAGTTATTTCTCATTAATGACAGCCACTATGGGTACAATACAAAAACTACCATACTATACAGACAGAATCATCAACCAATGAAAGAAATTGGACAATACATTGAATTGGGCAAAATAAAGGGAATACCAGAAACGTGATTAAGCATAGGAAAAGCGGCATGCTTTTATTCCGGCGAAACACGACCACGCAACACCACTCAAAAGGTCCATAACATACAGCAATGACCCATTATGAAGACTTTCAGCTACCTGAATTTTTCCACTATCACTCTGTAAAGCTGTTTCCCATAGTTTCTGGCATAAACTTCCAAAATCTGGCGAAAAAAGACACTGTGGGATTAGTATTCTCAAGGATAGATACTGTGGCTAAAAGTGAAACATGACAGTCCACTCGCCGAATTTGTTTAACTGTTTCATAAACTAAATTTGTCCTAAAGGTCCATTCCTTCAGGAGAGTAGTGGGACTTATTGGAGTCTACTACTGGGACTCTTATGTTGACAACAGTGTAGTGAGTGTGAATGTTTTACCAGCATGCTGTCCACGTTCTTAGTATTTGCTTTAAGTGGCATTCTTGTTCAAACTTAAAATAAACTTGGCAATAGGTTTTATACCGTTCGTATGCTATTTGCTATGGTGCAGTGTCATGTTACAGAGGGAAACTCCGCATAACTTTCGGGGATCTGAGTTGCACCCGCGGACCCTTTTATACCTGTATTCTAAAACATGATGATTGTCTTGCAGAGAGAAATAACCAAACATGGAAAGATCCCAACCCCACATCATAAATGAGACCATATGGCATATTTAACATGTTTGAATGGACTTGTGACAGGAAATAACTTACTGTTGATGCAAGGATTCTCTCCAATGCTTTGAACTCATTTGTTTCACTGTTAACCAAGGTTTCGTTCCATTGTTCGCTTCTTAATGTGATATTGACTCGTTCAGAGCGACAGTTGTTACCTGTGTCCATTAATAAATAATAAATAATAAATAAATAAATAAATAAATAAATAAATAAATAAATAAATAAATAAATAAATAAATAAATAAATAAAAGACATAACATAACATAACATAACATAACATAACATAACATAACATAACATAACATAACATAACATAACATAACATAACATAACATAACATAAGAAATTACCAAATAAACAAACAGTAGTTGAATGAATGAGAAAAGCAGATAGATGGACTGAAGACGGAACGACAGGCTGTCAACAACAACAACAAGCTTTATTTGTATGACTATAACAAATACGGTATTGCAAAAGCTATTCATAACTAATAATTGATTCTTTAACTTATTATTAAGATAACTTAAAAAAAAAATTAAGGAACTCAAGTCCAGACAAGTCGCGTTCAGGTACTATCTACGTACATATTCATCTACCGTAAATTGAAGTTGCGAATATTGCGATGCAACTTCTACGCTTTCTACTCATAGTTTATTTCATGGAATCCGTTTTCCTCTCACCTTAACGCAACAGATAAAGTTGTATGGTAAAACCTGATGAATTTAAAGAAAGCCAAATCCGTATATGAAGTTGCATTACTTACAATTAAGGCCAACAATACTGGCTGTAGAGGCATCTTTCCCATACCCATTGTAAGCTGTACATCTGTATGATCCGACATCCTTACTATGTACATCAGAAAAATTTAAGTCATAGCCAGAGACATTAAATTGGCTCTGTGGGATACCATCCTTTGTCCAGGTGATGGTGGGTGGTGGATCACCAGAAGCATTGCACGTAAGGGTAAGATTTTGTCCAACCTCGATGTCAGCTTTGCTTGATGGATTCAAAGTTATATTCGGAGGCACTGAAGAAAGACACACAGTTAATACGAAAAAAAAAAAAAAATACAAATGTTCTCCCGAAAATGATCGTGAAGTTATTGTGGGAACCATAAGGTGATTGGAAACCATAAGTCGAGGATCAATGGACGCTCGGTGAGTGGTTTTTACCCTTTCATAGTGACACACGGAATGCATAGATGTGATGAAGGATTGGAGTAGTAGTAGTAGTGGTGGTGGTGGTGGTGGTGGTGATAGCAGTAGCAGTAAGGGGAAACAGTAACAGTAGTATTAGCGGTGGCAGCGGCAGGAGTAGTAGTAGTAGTAGTAGTAGTAGTAGTAGTAGTAGTAGTAGTAGTAGTAGTAGTAGTAGTAGTAGTAGTAGTAGTAGTGGTGGTGGTGGTGGTGGTGGTGGTGATAGCAGTAGCAGTAGCAGTAACAGTAGTATTAGCGGTGGCAGCAGCAGGAGTGGTATTAATATTGGTATTGGTAGTGTCGGGTACACGGTGAAAATAAAACCTAAAAACTTGTGGGGTCATGTGACTATGTATAACTACTGTAAGAATGATAGCTATTTACTTAACAAATAGATTCCATTTTGCCGTGCGTCTGTACTCTGATAACGCACAGATGACGTCTAAACGTGGTGAGAACAAAGAAGTACGCTACGAGCCGCAGGCGAGTAGCGTGACTGATGTTCTCACCACGTTTTGACGTCCTCTGTGCGTTATCAGAGTACAGACGCACGGCAAAATGGAATCTATTTGTTTTATACAATAACCAAGACATTTCAACACATTTCGTGAGCGAGCATCGCGTTGCCTGAGCTGAGTCAAAACTTTTCCAGCAAACTCAGTTTTAGACTACTATACACAAGCAATTGTGATCTTCTAAATTAGAGTATAATCCGAAAGAATTTCACGAACAATTTTTTCAAAACTAACCTTTATTCCAGAAGGAAATCCTGACCGCAAAATATAACAGCATGTAAGCCGCTTCACTGCGATTTGTAATCGATTACTCGCCATTACCGGATTTTTGTCGGCGACATATTTCGACAAATATTTGCTTCGCTTTCACGTCACATCAAAGTTCTAGCTTTCCTATGCTGGTTGAGGTCACCCTCAACGGTCTTTGTCAAATTTTTATTGGGCAGTTTTCCTTTCCTGTGAAAATTTGCCTGTTTTTGTCCGCTACTCGCAAGAACAGTTTGCAAAACTTTGTTGACCAGTCGCTCTGGCTGGACTCTAGACTCTGATTACGTGCGCCGGTCACACCACTCGATGACGTCAATCGTGCGTCTATACTCTAATCACACACTCCTCTAGACCAATCAAAACGCGAGTTTTACACAGTTCATTGTATAAAAGACGATAGAAACGAAACAGCAAACGTAAAATTATAAATAAAACATGTCCACTATTTACAAATCCTTCGAGTCAAAAAGTAGACTGAAGTTTATGCAATTGTTACGTTAAAACTATAATAATAATAATAATAATAATAATAATAATAATAATAATAATAATAATAATAATAATAATAATAATAATAATAATACTTATCTGAAAATTTACCTTTTAGCATGAGGTCCTTGTGGCGTGTAACGTTAGCCAGGTTTGTATGTTTGCCAGTCATTAAGTTCGAGTCTTTCATGTGGTGTGTATTGAAACGCGGCAATGATTGGCTATAGCCTCCCACGCAGTCGTTTTTAGGGGACTTGTATTACCATACGAGTCCCTTAAAACCGACTGCGTAGGAGGCTGCGATTGGGTAGTGATGGTAGTTGCGAATACGTTCTTGGATAAGGCTTTATAACGAACATTAACGATGCATTGCATACCATACTTTAAGTATTTACCCCATTTATGAAATTCCGTTGCTAAGGAGGACAACTTAAATATTTATTTGTGTCTATTTTATTTTGTGTCATGGCATTTAATACCTTGCGTCAAAGAATTTTCATGACGTTTTCGGGAGTCCGACAATTCAATTAAGATGTCTGGTTTCATTCTTTAGTCAGTATTGCATTTGGATAGTAATAACATTTCAGCAATTTATGGAAATTGCTAGCGTTAAGCGCTCCTGAACATAATGAGCTTATTGTTTTAGTTCCTAATATCGCGGAAGACACGAGACTGGATGTAACAGTAGTCTTTATTTCTCTTATTTATTTTAAGATGGGTACCGTGGGTCAGCATTGGTTCGTCATTGTAAAAAAATGCTTCTGTGGATTCCAATTTAGTGCTGCATGTTGGATGTTCAATGACTTTTTTTTGCCCTTTTTTTATTTTTAAATTGATAGATTCTTGGCTTACATCCGGATGCGCAAGCAAAGGAAAGCACCCGAGCCAAAATCAACTGATAAGCTGTATACACCTCCAACAAATTGAAATTCAACTAGTTATCTTTAGCATCAATGAGCAGTCGAGAACAAAGAATAATAATCCGCGAAAATCGGCGATAATTTTTTATTTACAAGCAAATTACTTATTGATCACTGCCAGTTGCTGATTGATATTGTTGATCTATGATCATGCCTGCAGGCCGCGGCGTAGGTTAGGGCTAACAAAAGCGTGCCTTTTTATTTATACAATATATTGATCTTTCGTAACTATAAAAATACGCAATCAAATTTGCGTATGAAAGACAGTGTCCACTAACAGAGATGTTTGCCAATAAGCCATAATGAGATATTTAAGGAGATAATAATTACGGCTTTTCGTGAGCTTATGGCTCGCGGATATCTTCTTATAAACACAACCTTTTGTTTAAAATAAAGCGCTCCAAGTATCTTATACAAGGGAGAGAAATGATTCAGACAATTGTACTTACCGTAAACCAACACATCTGTTCTCCATGAAGTGTAATGCAAACGAGTACCATCACTGTAGGACACCCTTGCAGTATATGTGTACTCCTCATTGTTATTCACGTCCAATACCAGTAGCGTTACCGAACTTGAAAAACTTTGTGCGTTGTATTTTCCTTTAAATTCATCGCTGGCATAAACAAAAGGTCTGCTCCCTCGCTTTGTTGCTATGCGTGTCAAATTCTCCCCGGGTCTTTGCCTTTTAAAGTGGACTACTCTGATGCTTTCGTTTGTTTTAAGACTGAACCTCCAAACGAGCCTCACTAGGCTGCTGTTTACACCTTCCACTACGATTGTTGGTCTATTAGGTTGTCTTACTATACTGAATGTTTCTATAATAGGCAACAGGTAACAAAAGTTAGTCTTCAGATATAACACTGCATACGCGATAAGCTCAGTGGACAATTGTCACTAACAGCAAACGTAGTTTACTTTAATTAGAGACGTTTCTGAGAAACATTTTAAAATAGGAACTAGCGATATTAGAAAGGAACAAAGTTGACAGTGCTGTCTCTGAGGAGGGCGAAACGTTGTTCGTTTGTAATATCGCTAGTTTTTCGTTTACTTTAGTTTGGTTTGTCAACAGAGTTAATAACTAAAAAGGTAAATTGGCCACGTTGAAGAGATTCGACTGACGTTCCGAGCGTTAGCCTTTCGTGATTCGCTCTGACAAAGGGCTAACGCTCGAAACGTCAGCACTCGAATCTCATTGCGCGGCTAATTTACCTTTAGTTATCAAATCTGCTCAGTGATAAACTAAACATTCGTTTCTCTACTTCCCACCGACGCAGCACCACAGTACTAATTTCTTTAGAAAATAATCCCCTCATCCATAAGGTTACTTATGAGTGATTTTTACCCATCCGACCTTGTTACTCGGATAGGCTTTGAAAGTAAATGATTATGTAATGGGTACCACATTGATCGCGAATTTCCTAGTAAGAGAAAGAGGAATAAAGATTGATGGATCTCACCGACAAATTGATTTTTTTGGGGGATCCTTCGGTAAAGTGAAAGCCAGCGAACCCTTCCTCAGTAACACTAAGTAAAGCGGGTCGAATATGTAAAACAATCAATGTATATTAAGGAAAACATACCATATCGCCGTAAGACATTCAGAAGAAGAACCGCACCAACAGTAAAGCGTAAAACTGTGGTGAAACCTACAACCATCTCCTCTTTCAGTACAGCATGAACATGATAGTCCACTGATCGAAAAACGGAGATGTTGTTTTACTCAGCGAGCTTGTTAGGTAGATTGACGTAAGAGATTTTAGCTAAGAGACTTTTAAATTCACCGAGTTTGCACTTGAGCGCAAACGAGTGCGAAAACCGTTGCAATATTGGGTATTTAATGACGTAAGCACTACGTCCTTGGCTATTTTTAAAAGAGGACCAACCACATAAATGCAAGTCAATAAGGCGCCACAGTATAAAAAACAATCCCAATAGATTGTAATAGGTCTTGGTTAAACAAAATGTAGGTTTCAAAATCTATAATTAAAAGAGATCATAACCCTTTAATTTATTTCAATTTTAGTTATAAATACCGCGTACATAACTACCTTTACTGGGACGTCAATAAGTAGCCGGCTTAAACGTATTTTTAGTTTTGAAGGAACGTGGGCGACTGAGGTGTTGATTTTAAGAAGACGTTTCTAAATGAAAGCAATATTTAGGTGTACTTAGACACAGAGCCCTAGGGCCTAATTATAAAATATACCTTCAAAAATATATTTTAGGCACTGTTTCTTAAAGTGCCACTACGATCAAAATTTTGCATCCCTTTTTTTCTTCTGCTTTCGAAAGTAGAAGTGATAAATACTTACCACGCCAAATTTTACATCGAAATTCCAACGGGAAGACCAGTCATTTTAAACGCGAAGTTCAGCTTCGCTGTGCCGCCATTACTCGAACGACAAATGGCCGTGAACTACATAGAGAGCTGGATCTAGTTGCACCGACAGGAATATGACGTCATACGCGCACAACAACATGGCCTGCTTTCGAATGTTCGATCTCGCTGAAAGAAGCCACTTCTTTTTATTTTAGTGGCTCAAGGGCCATCTTCACAACGCACACGTATTGTGGGCACCCGAAAGAAACCTAATGGTGGTTGTTTGAACATTTATGGTTCTGAAATACGTCAAAAGGGGGTAATTTCTTCAGACAAATCGTCTTTTTGTACATCGCACCGAGGTACTAAAGACATATCCTTTCGACGACTTCGACAGCTGCTTCGAGGGAAACTCAAACGCAAGGACTGCCATACAATGCTACTGCCTCGATGCTTACTTTTCCAGGGTAAAGCGAGGGACTAAGTGAAACGATTAGGCCAAGATAACGGATCAGAAATGAACTGTTTTCGTGAATGCGTGCAATGAAAGCAAGTGGCGCGGAATGGCGGTGTGTATGTTTTGTTTATAGCTCGGTATTCTATAGCTCATTGTAATGCTTTGTTTGTCTAGTGTTCATTGCGTCTACTTCCTATAAGTGTCATGCTTTGGTAAAATAAAATTGCATAGATACTCCATTTTATTCAAAATTATAATAACAATAATTGCTTGTGGTATAATATTGACAATCAACTGCCTCGAGTTTTTCGAATGGTCTCTTCGTACAAAGCACCCAACACGTTTCTGAAAGACTTGTATGCCGACTCTAGAATACACAGCAAGGCGAGATTTTCGATCTGTATTAAATGAGCAATTGTAATTAAACTGATTGTGACATTGACATGAAAAATTCATCTCTATATATTGAAACAATCACATGATATGTGAAAGTACAGGTCAAGAAATTTGCAGGCAACTTTCCAGCTGATGTGGACCTGCTGACACTCCAACTTGCAAAATTCTCTAATGTAACCATCACTGATTACTGTGAGTCAAGATGGTATTGTGGCAATCCTATTTGGTCTGTGTTATTAACTAATATTATAATACTATTATTGAGCAATTTTTTTAAACATCACTTGTAAATAATGCTTTGACTGCACCTTTGTGCAGACTTGCAGTGAATATTATGCATGAAAGTTATCTTCTGGGACAAGTCAAGATAATATTCACAATTTAAACCATATTAATTTGTACTAAAGAGAACAAATGAACCAAACTGACAAAATTATGAGACAGTATTTTGTCCAATACCCTATTCTAAAGAGTGTGGAAAACTACCAGTGCTTGGTAAATTTCATCTTTGTGTTTGAATTATTAATTTTGTATTTGTGCCTTCTTTTGTTTTCTTGGCAAAGTCTGTTATATGAACAGCCAATTTTATAGCATTTTTTGTACAACATAATAAATTTCTAACAAAAGTATTGCACTTTTGGTATATACCAGAGACAGTGCAAAGGCGTCAACAAGGTCACCTAATTAAGCACACCATGGCAAAAAGGACTACCCATGGTAAATAATGCCATAGTAAATCTCACTTAGCTATTAGTTTAGATCTGTCAACGACACTTCCTGAACCTTAAAATATTGGGATCTGTATTATTAGGGTTGGTTTAGGGAAGCATGAAGGCATTTTCACAGTTACAGAAGATACCTTGTCCAGAAGAATGAGCCAGGATCTTACACTAAGGTTTACATAATGTTCAATTTGAACATAATGTGCAAATTTATAAATGGAAGGGAGAGGAGGAGAACTACCAGCAAATTTTTGCAATATTTAGCATTGATATCATATCAATATGACAAGTAGGTACTGGTAATGCATGCAGACTGTGCGTGTGTGTGGTTTTTTTTAAAAGTTGCTGTCATACCCATGTCATCAAGAACCACAATGCTGCAGACATGGTGAGAGTAGACAGCAAGACTGGCCTCTGACTTCAAGGGTAAACTTATCTTTATACAGGGAAGGTTTTTGGCCAGTGGGATCATGGCATGCATTCTTGTGCTCTGAGTATTCTCATTGTTGAATATGGTTATCAGAGAGGGCCACAGCAAAAGGCGTACCTTTAAATTTGATCCTAGAATTAGAAACTGCCAACATAGCTGATAGGAGAGTCTTCAAAAAAATCTCCTGGATATAGGTCAAGCACATTAATATAAACAGTGAAGGGATTATGGAAATTGTTTACTGATGGCCAATTATTTTGTTGGCTTGTTCATTGTGAGGGAGATTTGAGTGTTATGTCATAACAGCAACAACAAAAACAAAACAAAAAGCCCCCCCCCCCCCCCCCCCAAAAAAAAAAAAAAATAATAATAATAATAATAATAAATAATAATAAAATGAAAAAAAGTAAAATATGTGGTATTATTGGCATAAAAAATGGCTTTGATATTTAAAGCTGGCCCTGTTCTTGGTTCTGGTTATTTTCTGAAGGCCAAAGTAAAAACCCACAGATATCAACATCCAACATAAGAAAGCCAGGGCTATTTGACACAAGGAAAAAGCTAAAGAGAATAGAAAAACAACAAACACATAGTATAAGTATAAAGCATGAAAATGTTTGTGGGGTCATGTAAGATAAAAATTACAAGATGGAAAAAAAATTAAAATGAAGTTCATGTCGCTGAACAAAAACAAAAAAAATAAGCTGTGGTTTGTGTGAAAATTTAGGTTAAAGTATTTTGGCTCTTAATTGAAAACACCAAAGAAAAAAGACATTAAATCTCATTTCTGGTTGAATCTCCAAGAATAATTAAGGTATATCTGTGGAAAGGATGGTCATTCTTTCATAACTTAAATATTTCAATTTTATGTCTGTGAATATTGTGTGATTTTGTGAGAAAATACACAATACTGTTACAGCACAGTGTTATGCTGGCTCTTCACACTCAACATGTAAAATGATTACAATTATAGTGTCAGTTTTAGATGAGATCAAGAGGCTGGTTTGCTTGTTTCACTCAGATTCACACATCCTCATTGACCAAGGAACAAACATTATTGAAAGAACAAAAATAGGTGAGATATGATGCAAGCCTACTAAGGTTTCCTCCTTAGCTGTCCTCCTAAACTTTCTTATTAATCTTTAGTTTTCCAGCTGTTTTTGAGGGCTTTACACAATTTATTGTTGAATGTTACTTGGACTGTGGCTTTAAAATATTAGGCCCCTCATGATTACTTCATTTACTGCTTGAAAGTTGTTGTAGAATGAGGAAGGGATCTAACCAGGTAATACCTGGTAGATTACAGCCCTGTTGTATTGTAATATTGTAAATATTCTGTAGGTTACAGCTATAGCTACCCACTTTTCAACTGAAGTTAATTATACATCATTTTAGTTTTGTCAAAGCTTTATTGAACTATAAAAAAACGAGGTTAATAGTTCTTTTTTTCTTGACTCATTATGCAGCTTTTATTGATACTTGCGAACACCATACACGCCACCAACATAACATCAACATGTATTGGTCTGGAGTTATCCATCCTATTCAATAATTTGTTGCTCAAGTGCTGCTGCGAATAGTGATTAGGTTCTGTTTACTAATCCCAAATAGAAAACATATCCAGAATATTAAATAACTATATGTCTACCTCCAAAACAGTTGCTGAGTAAATGCCGGAGTGAATTCGTTTCTTCTTCGGCTTTACATGTAAATCCCAGGCTTGAATGAGCTGTTCGCGTGTCTTCGAAGCGTATTCTTTGCAGTGATACGACTCCAAATCCACCGCCAGGGAAATTATAATCCAAGATATTCGGTAAAATTGTCCTTTAGATCGCTTCTCACCAAACTGGATGGCGAATCTTACAAATAATCTTGCCTATTCACTTACTTTAGGACTTACGATTACTGAGGTTTACTGAGTACGCACGATGTTCGATGCGCGTATGACGTCAAACAAAGATCTCATACAAGCAACCGCTTTTTATAATCCCCACGGGCGTCACTTTGCCGTCGGAGTAATGGCGGACGGGTTTTCGACGGTTTTCGGCCACGTATTCCCAGGATCAGTAAGCTTGTATAAAGCTAATTAATAGCTATTTTTGCAATTACGAACTCATTAAATGGATTGGAACACGAAAAGGGCGAAAATGGACGTAAAAATTTTCGTCGTAGTGGCACTTTAACAAGAGCCTATTGTTGGAATGAAAAGAGCCCATTGTTCGGAGTCAATGCTTAGCATACATCTCTAATTAGGAGGGTCTTGTGGATTTAGCTCTTGGACGGACGCTACAATATATTGACACTGGTGATTCTATAAGGAAGGCATAGTGCAGTAGACAACACCAACCAGATGCTGTAGTTTTGACTAACGTTAACCCAAAGACTTCACGTTGAAATGTTGATGGCAGCTGGTTCCGAGATTTGTTGCAGACGATTGCTACACCAATCATCCATCATCTAAACACTGTCACCTTCAACAGAATGAAACGTAGGAGCGAGAACACTCTGGTTTGAATGACACGTTATTGTGCCCTGACCAAACGGAGACGTTACATTTAACGCAGCAAGCTTTCGCGGTTTCCTAAAAGGATATTTCGTTATTCTATCTTCATTTCAAACCAGATTATAGTTGAAAACAAAAATTAAAACTTGTTATTCATATCTATTTACAAACTAAGCAGTAGTAGAAATGGTATGCTTCAAGGACGTTTACTGCAGTGGGTCGTAGGGGTCGTGGGTCGTTTCAAAGTTGTCATCTAGTGACAGTGTTCGATCTCTTTGCCGAAGACGCCATAGTCGTCCTCTTAGAGCTTATTTTGAAAACGTCTTCATGTAGGTCACCTTGAAGAATCGCTTCTTAAATTAGCATGGAAACTGGGTAATTTCTTTAGCGGGATTTATTTCAAATTTGAGCGCGAAGGACGGAAAGCAAAGTTTTGCGATGATTTCCCGAAATTTCGATAGATTTCTCGAATAGTCACTTTTAAAACAATGTAAGAATTTACAACTGCAAGCGTGATAGACTGAAAACAGTGTTGAGTGTTGAGTTGAGTTGAGCAATGAAAATTTTAATGCTTGCTGTGTTAGTAGGTGCCAGATCCGGTCATTTTTGACAGCAGCAAATAGGGAGTTACTTACTCAGTTTACATAGATGCAATACATCAGACTGTTAATGATTAACATTACTGTTACAGTTTCCATTTAAGTCTCAAAAGTTAAGGTATATTACAAATACTCCACATTATTATATGGCTGGCTCCGCGAGCGGGCAAGATGAGTCAAATCCTGCGCTGTGATTGGCTAGCCGAGCGGGCAAGATGGAGCTATCTCGCCCGCTCAGGATTACCCGTTGCCCGTCTGCTTGGCATCGAAAGTTTAATCCCAACAACAATGCAGCCTTTTCTTCCATTTTCTCGTTGTTTTGGAAGGAAACGCTCACTAAAAAGTTCTGTAAACTCTCAACATTTACTTAAAGGAAAGGAAAGAGAATGAAATCGTCCTGGTGTGGTGAAAATCACTTAATTTCAGCTACAATGAATGTGAGTTGCATCGCCCAGTTTTTTTATTTACCCACCCTTTTTTTCGACGTATGTTCGCATATAATCTCAAAATTTATTGTTTCATTCCAGAATTAATGATTGGAAGCCGAAAACTGTGTAAAAATGTTTATTATTTACGCCAACGCGCGATCGGCTGAAAATGGCGAGTTTGCCGGATTCTATTCAAATCTTCCCGCTCTTGCGAAAATTTAAATTTTTCGTTCTCAATAATTGTAGACTCCCTTTCAGCCATTATAAAGTTAGAGCCCTAAGATAATTTAGGATTCCTTGTTTTCCACGATTACATTCTAATCCAAAAATGCACTGAAAATAAATCTTGCACCGGCCGGCTATGAAGAATTTCTTTCCGAGCAGAGCAGTTTCATGTCCTGTTTTGTTGTTGTAGTTTTAACTTGAAGGTAAAGCCATATAATAAATCCTTTATTGACCAAGCTTGTTCGGTCAAGATGGCTGGATATTGGCCTCGTTCTTTTTTTTTTTTTTTTTTTTTTTGCGTTTTTATGGACCTCGACTTCGTCTCGATCCATAAGAGCGCAAATAAAGAACTTGGCCAATATCCAACCACCTTGACCAAACAAGCTTGGTCAACAACGCATATATTTATTCTGTTTATTCGTCAAACAACAGAATTGAGCTGCGAGCATGAATAGAAACTTAGATTTTCAGCCAACCAAACGTATACTTTTACATTATTTGTAGTTTTAGAGTAAGGAAACTGAGGTGACTTTTCATGCAATGTATTGTGCCTCGGCATTGTATATTACCCTGGAAACTCAATGATGTAAAGATGGCTTTTCAACTGAAAATAAAGAGAGAAGACATTATCTAAAGTACCTCGTATCCACAAAGCGTTTGATAGACTACTCTCTTACTGCAGCGTCCACTCGATGTTAACGTTCACAAAGGCGGATTCCCTTTTATGTAGTATCCAATCCTGGCCAATCTGCTGTTTTCATAACTACACCGAGTCTGTGCTTTGTAGGTTTGGTCTGCAACTAGCAAACGTTAGAGACCAACATCATATTCGCTTGTGTAAAAAAATGGCGGACAATATCGTTAGTTTACAAATGGACGAATAACCAGGGTAAGATATAATAATTTAAAGCGTTCTCTGGTTGAAAGTTAGAGTTAAAAGTTAAAAGTTAATGTTAGTGTTAGTGTTCATAAGCTTCATAATGAACAGCGATAAATGCAAAAGACAAATAAATTCTATCGAGCAAGGGAAAGTTATTTTGTGATCTGTTCGGAAACAGGTCGGTTCTAACGGCCCTGCAAAAACTTCTTGAAGCTCCACCTCCTTCTCGGGTATAAAAACTGAACGTTTCTTAAAAATCATTAATTCATAATTCATAAGACCATTGATCTATTAAATGGTCAATGGAACATCACGTGCAGTGGTTTTAAAACCCGATAAAACCTCCTTCGTATGCGGTGTTTAATGTCCCCCCCCCCCCCCGGGGGGTACTCCCAAAAAAAATGGATAGGGGTATGCGGCCCGCTTCCCAAAACCCTTACCCTATTTATGACCAAAATCTGCGATTTTCCGTACCCTAGACCTGACCAAAAATTTGATACCCTATTTATGACCTGATAGTGTCTGGTCAACTTCAATTCAAAAACCCCTGGAGCCCAGTGCGTGACCGGAGCGCGTGACAAGCTGTTGCGGAACGTACACAGTTGTCGTAAACATCACGATGAAGAAGTAGCTTCAAAAACAACAACAACAAAAACAACAAAAACACGAATTCAAAACATAGAGTGAAGAAAACGATACCCTTTTTATTACCAAAATGGCGGCAAAATGGCTTAAACCGATACCCTATTTATGACCAAGGCGGCTGAAAAACCATACCCTTTGGCGCCGCACATACCTATATAGCCCATATAAGAGAGTATCCCCCCCGGGGTTTTTTTCTGGTATGCTCATTTCCAACATTTACAAAAGCATCATTGTTATAAACTCTCTTGACAAACGCTTTTCCAGGAAAGTTTTTGAAGCCGTTCAAAAAACTCGTAGCAAGTGTTTTATCGGGTCTAAAACTCGGCTGCGCCTCGTGGTTTTAAATCCCGTTAAAACACTGCTACTCGTGTTTCAAATATTTCATCACCTTCGTATAACTGAGTTTTTCTTGATTCCCATCATTACAAAGCTTTTTTTTTTTTCAGTTTTAAAACCTTATTGTCTTTCGTCCGCTTTCCGATGACCTTCTGAACAAGACGTTTCTTCGTCGTATCAAAAAAGTGCATGGAGGGGTTATGGAAAATCCGGTGGAGTGCGCAAATTGCTATTTCTGATTCGTCGCCTGGCATTTACGAATAGGCAAATCCAATACTTTCCAAACGTTTTTTCGTCTAAAATCCCTCTCAAACGCTCACCCCAGGTTGCATAATCAAAATAAACATTTTGATTAAGGGGCCGATCATTAAGCAATTGCATAAACTTTGCAAACAGAATTTAGTAGCACCATATGCGTGAATTAACTACACATACATGGGATACAAGGCGTTAGCTCGCTTATGAACGTAATGTTGTTTTAGACGTTCTCGCAATGTGGCCAGACAAGGGTCTAAAACTCACCAAAAAGGGATGTTGCTAAGGAAACAGAATTATTCTGGCGATATTATATGCTTAAGAAATTACCTCTTCCAGTGGTACTCTGAACTTACAGTACGCCAGTTTTAGTTGAACAGATAACATTGCGCGGCTACATCCAAGACACAAAACGCGAAGGAATACATCTATTTTTTTCCGTCTCAGCCGTTTATCAGCGCCAAAATGAACTTTTCAATAAATATTTTTTTTAAAATGTTAGAAAAGATTTAAAAACTATTTGTGTCACGTAGTTTCATAAACTATCCTAACAAACAGAACGAAACGCGGAAATGATAACAATTGACGTAAATGGCAGGAGCTTAATTTGTTTGACAATATAGCGGCATCATTCGTGCGGCGGTTGGCTAAACAAGCGTTTAGGATGCTACGTGACAGAACTCAAGAGGGGGACAATAAACTTAACTTGTGGTATTTGAATTCGTCCGGCCGCGAAATTATGTTTCCACATCACGAATGCTCTGAAAACAATCGTTAACCCGAAAAATTTACGTTGTATAAAGTATGCAATTTGCTTCAAGGAAGTCATTTTAGAAATGTTCTTCTCAAAACCTAATTCATCAAAAAAAAACAAAAAAAAAAACAAAAAAAAAAAAAAAAACAAAACAAAACAAAAAAAAAAACAAAGAAAATCACTGCCGTGACCGTGGTTTGGATATGTGATCCTAATTACCATAAAATTTTGCCAACTTTAGCCTTGAATTTCACCAAGAATAATTGATCATTTGAGAAGCCATATCAAACACTCGAAAGTGTGTTTCATCAGACATCCAAACACCTCGAAATCGTTTAAAAAAACTCGGCTGCGCCTCGTTTTTTCAACCTACTTCTCAGTGTTTGGATATCTGATCATGAAACACGCTTTCTCTTGCTTGATATAGAATTACTTAACGTTTCCTATCGACACTAAACGTGCTTAAAGACATTATGACTAATATGAATGTAGTTTTCTGCGGAATTGGTATTTTTTTAAACCACTCGCGTGGTAAGGAGTAAACTCGACCTTTAGAACTCTGCTTTCATATCAGATCCGCTTCTTGCGACACCCTTCATAAGCCGTTGTTCTGTAGCAATCATGCTCCCGAATCACACACGTTCTGAAAAGTAATCGTTAATAAAAAAATGTAAATTAAATAAAAAAAACAATTTGTTTCAAAGTCTTTACTTTAAGAAATGTTCAAAATTTTTTCTATAGTCACAAAGCTTGCTTTCAAAGACATTTTTTTTATGTAATTTACATGAATTCAATTTCGGGGAATGCGGAGTTGGCATATAATGACGCAGAAGGAGTCAGACTTGACCTCTTAAATTATGCATTAGTGTACCAGTCAGTTCCGCGTCTTGCAACAAACTTCACAAGCCATTGTGGTTTACATCGTTTTATTTCTTTGAAAGAGATCAGGTCTTGCAACCGGCTGCCTACAATCATCAACGTGATGCATTTTATAAACTCCGCAGCGAGAGCACCGAAAGAGTGTTGCATTCTCCTCGTCTTATTGTTTATTTCACAGACAGGTAAACTATATAGATTATCATTATAGACTTCTGAATATAAATGTGGGCGCTTTTACACCAGGCGATTTTTATTGCAACTTTTCTTACAATTTCCTTGTGCTGTTACCACACAAGTTGTACGAATAGCGAGCCTCTCTATGAGTACATGCGAAGGTCGATTTCGTCGCGCTTTTTTCATCAAATTGTCGATTTTGTAACGAAATCGTCGCTTTTATATCTGCGTGATTTTATATAAGACGCAAAAGAACATTGGACATTCAATTCTCGTTGCAGTTATTGCAACGTAAATAACATAGTGGGAGAGGGGAGTATGGCGTTTTATTTAACACATTGTGACATTGCCCAAACATGGTCATGGCGAACTCGATATACGTCGCCCGCACATAACAAATATCCTGCGATATACGTAGTTTCGTGCGTCGGGGAGAAAAATGGCATAGCGCTTTCAAAAAGTAACGACCTCACAAGAAAATTAAACTATTAATAACGCTTTTTTATACTGAACACAAAGAATGCAACCAAGTTTGCTGTTAAGAATTGTAATGGTTAGTGCAAAAACTTTCAGTGCTTACCTTTCTATTTATGAACTTGCAAATTACAGTTCAGCAAAAACGTTTGTTTCGCAACACTTTTGCATTGACCCGTATTCTAGCAAAGGCTCAGAAATTGCAAATAGTACATGTATTTTCTTAGATTGGTTCTTGCAACCATTAAAGGGACACAGTCACCTTTGTGACCGCGCTGACCTGGACACTAGTTTTGTCAATTTTGAAAAACGTCCACCTCAACCCGCAATATAAAGTACGCGTCGAATGCATCTAGAAATCCGCTTTAATCTTCCCAGTGTTTTATTGGATTTTCAATATTTTACTGGAAACCTGTTTTTGAGTATGCTTTTGCTCATCCTATGGTATTATTTTATCATATATGGTTAAAAACAGTATGGATCGCGTCTCCAACGGAACATGAAAAGGAGAGGTGGGAAACGTGAAGGCGCCGTGCGGAAGAAGTCGCCTGCGTTGACCAATATAACGAGAGAAATCAATCAAAAACATTGGAAAACAAACCTCCATTATACATATTTGGAAAATCGCATTTTCTCAACCTGGCGAAAGGTTCGTGCAGAGGGAATCTTCGTAAACGATTCGAACTTCGCGTCATATATGGCTGCTTGGTTTGGAGTTCAGACGCATGTGCACCAGGTGACTGTGTCCCTTTAAACAGAGATCTCGACTCGTTTTGAAGAGACGGAGAAAACCACCTGAGATAGTCCGAGTTCGCACTGTAGTGCCTCGATAAATTTTAGCTTCCTAGCAGACAAAAAAATAGACGGAGTACAAAGCAATTACTCTCAGTAGCATTAGAGCCGCCTTAAAAAAAAAAAAAAACATTTAGTATCTTAACAGATCCAGAGTATCACCGTTTGTCAAAACACTGATGAAAGATCGTGAAATTGCTTGCGTAGTAAAAAAAGAAACCGTCATCCGAGAAATCGTTGAAAAGCTTTTCCAGTCTGTTCAGCTCGGCCTGACTGACACAACAAATCATTCGCAGCTTCAAAATACTGTTTGGTTTTAGCTTTTGAGGCTAGAAATTTGTGGAAATATCTTGCCAGAGTGATTGGCGCACTGGACGAGTACTCAATGTTTAATTTGATGCAAAATAAACGCTCTCGATTTCAAACTTGAACAAAGCTGCCTCTTTCATTCAATCCGGACCACGCACGGGAAAATGTTACAAGTTTCTCTCTTTTTTTGACAAATAAAGATCGCCTCCAGCTTTTCTGCTATAAATCCATGTGCTTTGTCATCGTATGATGTGTTGAATAATGAAACAATTATCCTGCTCAATCTTGCGGAATATCGCCTGACTTTAGCCCACTCGGCCTACGGCCTCGACGGCTTACATCATATTTCCACAGCTGTGGTTTCATTCGTTTGAAAAATCGCGGAGTTTGTACTCGATATATGATAAAAAATGTATTTTTGGCTAACTCGCGCGACGACGTTAATTTCGTCTCACCTTGCCCCCCCCCCCCCCCCCCCCCCCGATTTTGTGGCTAACCCATTATTTTCAGACTGGGTGGCGATGCTGCTAGAGATGCAGCCTAAGGATAAACTAGAATTCCCGTCTTATTCAGCTTAGAACAGTGTGGCAAGTTTGTTGTAGTGATAACGCAAGTGAACAAAGTTTAAGTTAAGCTTTCCTGTAAGCGGAGTCAACAACAATGTGAGGAAAATACAACACATTGTTAGTGTTGGCAGAACAAAATGCATCTTTTCTAGGCTAAACTGCCAGTTACAAATTAAAAATCTTCTCGCGGAATTCAATATTTCATAGACACAAAGCAGACAATATATTGATGTTGTGCCAATGGTGGGAAGTGATTATTCACAGCCTGCTTCAGAAAGCGGAAAATTCTGTACCGCGTCACCAGCTTAAACAGATGTTGATTTGAGGCAGTTGGGCCACCACGAACGCCTCACACGATTGAAAACAGCACACCAATAATATACCATAATATTAACAATACTCTAGGACCAATGATTGATTAGAGCTCGACGCTTTCCATTTCAGCATCCGCCCCGAGATGCATACAGTCTAAGTGTGCCATAATTTGATAATCACTTTCTTTTGAAGATGGGAACTTGAAATAATATCAAGGCCATGATTAGGGACGCCATTAACGTAAGGTGCGATAAAAAGAGTACCGTTCTTAAGTAAATCTTCGATTATAGCTCTTAATTCCACCACTCTTAAATGCTCAATGCTTTTATGGCAATAAATGTCGTAGGATTGAGTCGAAATGAGGATCGCAAAGATGTTGCATTGATCCTTTCCCTGCTAGCAGAGACCTCTTTACCGTTGTATTCGCTGAACTGGCGGGTGCGTGGAAAAGAGACCTCTGCCCTGGGTCGAAACGGACTGTGTTGAGCATGCGCCATGGTTACCTAGCGACCGAACAGTCACCTAGCTGATGTTGGTATTCTGATCATTTTCAATTTCAGAGGCTTTTAGTTGGACCCTACAGCCCGATAAACCAACCAACGTGATAGAAGATGGGGTAAACAACAAAAATGTGAGACTCGTTTGGTATTTTGCATTTGATTCTGGTGAAGACCTTGGGACTGTCGAAATTAAAAGAGAGGACCTTGACGGAGGAAACAGAGTTGACATTGCATCAAGGTTTAGAACCACTGCGTTCCATTACCCAGAGAACACTGATTTCGATAAACACTACAGAGCGGAGCTTCCTTCACAGCTAATAATATTCAACGTGAACAACATTAAGGAATACAGATACATCCTTATCGTCAGATTTTCTAGAAGTGGTACCCTAGATTTTGCTACATCCACTGTAGATGTCAAAGTGTTTGGTGAGTGAAAATGAACCTTATTTCGAATTTAAATACCTCATGATACCGGTCATTGGCAGAGTCCAGACGCAGTTTGTGGAGGAGTGTCAAAAAATAACCGAGAAAATTCCAGACTCTTCCGGCCTAGCTTGTAAGTGACTGTGTGATTGTGATAGCGGGTATATTAATAATTTAATATATAAAATGCGGGGTTAGAAAAAAAGCAGGGCACAAAATAAACAAATGCGAGACATATGTTTTTTACCCCAGGGCCACGCAATGTTTATTGGTCGTTCTGGCTGTTAACGTTTTAGAAAATACCGAACTTAGCTTCAGAGGCTATTTCACGTTTGAGCAGAACTAATGAACCGAAATATATCTTCAAATCTTTGCAACCTGTGTTTTTATTTGAGTCAGAAAACGTGACTTAACAGCACTTACAAACTAGCCAACACTTGCACCCTCTATTTGCTGTAGAATGTCCCTCCAAGACTTTCTAAGTAACCTTGCGTCGTATTCCAGCACGGAAGGAATGTGCAGCAAAGCGTGATTCTTGATGATAAAACTGGCCGATAAAATATAATAAAGCTTGTATTGTCACTGTCGCTTCATCAAAAAGGGAAGTATTAACCAAAGCTTAACCAAAGTTGTTTTAAATTATTTTCGACGGCAAGTTTCGAAGAACATCCCGGGAAACCTTCCAGCCAGGTATCCAGTCGTTACAGTGAACATAACTGGCGCGTTTCGTGTTTTCAAAGGTAAAGCACCGTATCGTTCGTTTCAAACTTCTAACGTCGAATTGATTCAGTTGTACTCTGATCTTTCAACCGTAGCCTCACAAGGTAGTTGATTCTACATGTATTATTTGGATGTGACGTGATGTCACGCAATTAATCACTAGCGAAGTTACGTGGGCGCCCTTTTGGTTCAGCAACTTTAGTTGTGTGGTACCAGGGGCACCCAACGGAATATTTCCGTAAAAAATCTGTTCGCCGAAATCTGTTCGCTATGAAAGAGTCAAAAGAGGTCCAATTGTAATTCACTGTAAGCAAACTGGTATTTGATGTTGTGCGCTTTGTTTGTTACGAGTGAAGACGTAGTGGATCGTAATTAAGTTTATGTTTCTAAAATACTTGCTTCTAGCGAAGAGATTCCAAAATATCAGACCAAAAAAGGAAGAAAAAAAGGGAAACTCGGCGTGGAAGTCGCATTCTGATTATACTTAATGACACATTGACAAACAATAACACTGGCTCCTTGGCCTATGTAGGCACGCGCTCTTTTCAGTTGACCTTATTTACATTTTATATTCAGCGATTCTCTAACTTTGAGCTGAAAATCGAGAATCTGTTATAGATCGCTGTCATTAAAGATGACAGATAAACAAATCGGCAAATCCATGTATCCGTTTAGCGAACGAAATTTGTTAATTGGTTATTCGTTAGTTTGCAGGACGGGGAGTTGTTTTTAAAACTCTCGATACTGGAGCGGTGCGTTGCGAGTGGATGTGGTCATGGTGACTCATTTCTCTAGCCTCCCCAGGGAGCTTCCACAGGCCAGCAGAAAACTCTAAAACAAAAGATAAAATATCTCACCTACTTCAAAGGCTTTGCGATCTTCGGAAACATGCTCTCTTGTCGGAAATTGTTCGACAAAAGAGAGAACAATAGCTTGAATATATGAATACTTAACGACCCCAAAATTTGGGGTACACACTTAAATCGGCGTGAAGTTGTAATGGAATGGAGGGTCCCCTAAAAATTTCGAAATTTTTCGCCTAGCGATCCCCTAGACTATTCGAGGTTTTTCTGAAAACCATCAAATTTCCCTAAAATTCTCGAAAATGATGTGCTCTCGTTTTATAACTTACATAATTTTAGGATAATGTTTTTGTCCGCTAAAATTTTCGTCCGTCGTAACTATTCTAAAAGCTGCTATAATTTTCAGTGAGGAATTGAGGTATCACCAGGAATTTAAATTATTTAGGTCTTACAGAGCGTATAATTTTATCCCCTAACGTTTTTGGATGAATGGGTATATGCCTATAATATTCAGACGGAGCATTTATAGTCCCTAAGATTTTCGATTAATTTTTGTAGTCACTGGTAAAACGAAAAAGGTCCCCTAAAATTTTCTAATGAAACAATGGCTACCACGTGTCCTCGAACTTTCGGCAAGACCCATCAGAATAGCTAAAACTTTCGGATGAGACAAAAAAGCCCCCTCAAACTTTAGACACGACCAAAGTTCCCCTAAGATATACGAGCCGAGATAAATATCTTTTAGGGTAGCTCCAAATTAACCAAACAGGCTTATAAAGCATACAGAAATCCATTTTAGGCACTTCTGACATATTTAGGAAGATTTGGTCATTGGGTGCCCCTGTGGTATTTTCAGCATAACATTCAATGAATTGTTGGAAAAGAAAGAATACAAACTTCCTTGATCGTGCTGATGTTTCTACATCATGAATGCGTCATTTTCCGGCGATCTTAACATCAGAAGTGGCTTTAAAACACAAACTCGTCAAGATTTGAGTATGAATTGAGTATGACCCTCTACTTTTCCCTAAAACACATCTTTAACGAAAGGGAATCGGAAGATTTGAAACCGCGGTCTTGCTTGTAACATTACATCGCTTACTGTAACCAGTACTGGAGGACAACTGCAATGATCTTTCGGAATCACACACTGCACTGGCACAAGTTCCTTTAACATAATTCAACTAGATTACCAAAAACCTGGATGCTCATGATGTGGACATCACATCCTCAACAGAGACCAAAGAAAAAAAAAAAAAAAAGAAAAAGAAAGAAAAACGGGGCAATCCATAAGAACTTGCAACGACATGTGGTCAAGAAGACTGACTTAACCCATTGGTCACTCCATTACAACTAGATTTTCATTTACAATGACAGGTCTCGGTTTACTGTCGCACTTTCACCCTTGATTTCCGTCCCTTCTTCTCACTCTTATAAATTCTATGAAAGACTTAATTCTCGTCATATTGAAACTCTTCTTCCCGATTTTCCTCTGCAATTCTCCTCCAAATTTTCTCTCCTCTGTTCTCTTCTAGACCGAGAACCCGCATATATTTTTTTTTTGCACGAGCCCGTTCATTCCTTACAGCATACTCTCGCACAGAATCGATATCTTGTTTTAACTCGGGTTCTAGCCTACCTTGGGACCGACGGTGAATTTTTTCTTTTTTTTTTTTTTTCCTCCTTTTTCGCCTTTGAAATCCAACAACTCCAGAAAGCTCCAAACAATTTTCAAAATTTAAACTTCAAAATACAAAACTTACAAAATGCGCCAAACGTGAGGGACCATGGTCATAAAATACTAAAGGACTGTAAAAGAAGGGTAGAATTCGGTATAAATGCGGAATAAATGAGGTTACTTATTAAGCTTTTATGGCTTCCTCGTTAAGTGCGATTTAGATTTCGATTCCTGGGCCAACAAAAGACGATGCGAACAATTTTTTATACCTTTCAGGTCACATTTCATTCCCGAATGGCGTCCACGAATCCTTGTAGCATAGTTTAATGCGAGTATTGCTTTACAGTTACCACTAGTCAATACAATCTGTATTCACGAGTTGGCTCACAGTAGCCGTTGATTTAAACAGCAGGAACAAAAAAAAAAAAAAACAACAACAAGAACAACAAGAACAACAACAACAACAACAACAACAATAAATTAGTGGTCATAAAACAGGGTTTGATTATCGCCTATTTTCGCTTTTAAATTTCCCGGGCGCAGCCATGTTGGATTTCATGACGTAACACGGTTGATCAATTGTTTCACACAAAAGAACTTCTGCTATGAATAATCTGTTTTTATTGTTTTATTTGTTATATTTACGGAATAATCTCTTCCTATTGTTAATATTTACTGTTTTTAGTTCCTCCAAGAATAACTGTGCCACCAGCAAGGACTTCCCGGGTTGATGCAGGACAGAATTTGACACTGATGTGTAATGCTTCCGGTGACCCCAGACCAAACATAACCTGGACAAGAGAAGGTGCCACACAGGCTAATCAGTTAGTCAATGCCACTGGTTACAGGCTGTATCTTGTTAATGTACAAAAAGGGCATGTCGGATCATACAGATGTACTGCTAGTAATGGATATGGAACTGTCTCAAGTCTTGCCCTTGTTAACGTAAGATGTAAGTATTTGTCTCATTTAAATGTTGTATTTGTGTCTTTAAAATGCTGTGAATTTGGAGTTTTCATTTAATAGTTGTGCACCATTTGTTTCTGACAGGTCCAAGTAACCAGTGTGACTTATTCACAGTTGGAATTACAATTTTGGGAATGGAATTTAAGGATGCTTTTCGCAACAAAGCATCTCTTGAGTATCAACAGTTAGCATCGAATGTGACTTCAGCAGTAAGTTAGAATCCATTATGTTTTGTACATCAATTGATACCATTAATTTTGTATGTTTGAAAACATGTACTGTACACGTTTTTTTCATATTTATGTACAAGTGTCACTTAAAGCCTTAAAAGAGGACATTCACGCGTAGAGCACCCCGCCGTGCCGCTGATATTACTAATGATAATAATGAGTATTATAAACTAGTAATAATCAAAGATTAGGGAGTATCTAATAGAAAAAAGATCCTCGCAGTAAGTACGCAACTTAAGCAGTTGCGAAAAGAAAGCCTGAAAAAAATTCAGGCTTGAACGGGATTCGAACCTATGACCTCTGCAATGCCAGTGCAGTGCTCTACCAACTGAGCTATCAAGCCAACTGGGAGCTGGTCATATTGTGAGTTCATAATATACCCGTGAAGGATGAATAAATGAAATTGGGGAGTATGTTCGATGATCTTGATCCCAGGCTCTTTCTCATTTGCCAAGCTGCTGATATGATGACCACATGTGAACTTTTTCACTTGTCACATGTTGTATATAGTGAATGCGTTACTGAAAATGAATTTGTGGCCATTAGATCACAGGCCCATACAGCAGGCCCGAGAATGCTGCAAAACAGCTTTACGAAGTGGCTATTGAAGAATTCAGGTAACTACATAAATGAAACAGTGTAGTTATGTGATCAGTTATTTTTGCCACAAAACTTGAAAAGTTGCGGAAACCAAATAGAAAGGAATGTTTTGCAATTTGCAATGGCTTTAATTTTGAGTTTCAATATTCATCGTAAGTCTATCTGTGCCTAAGTGGCGCTCGGGGACAAATTCATCCAATAGGGGACTGCTTTATTTGGCAATGGAAAACAAAACATTTCTAATTAGGTAAAAATTCGATTATAAGTCGAAATTTCTATCGCATGCTTCGCCCTTATCAGCTAGATCACGCATAAAAATTGACAGCGAATAATCTTATTGTTTTAGTATTAATATATCAATCCTTCAAAACTTAACAACGAGACAGATTCACGTTTTTGTTGAATAATTGTATAAATAGGTCACGCGCAACGCGCTACGCACTCTACTCACTATCTATTCTACTTAACAATTAGATGATGAGCTCGAGATCTCTGATCTATCGCGTGATAGTTGATGAGGGTGAATAATCTAATTGTTTTAGTATAAATCTACTAGTTCAAAACTAAACAAGTAAAATATCTATATCCTCATCGCAGACACTTCGAAAACGCGACAAAGCGGCCGCCATTTTGTCGAAAACCGCTACTCACTATCTATCACAGAATAGATAGCGAGTAGCGTAGCCAATCAGAGAACGGCATTCGTGATAGAACACTAGTAGATTTATACTAAAAGGGAATAGATATTGAGAATGGTAACCAATAAGAGAACAGCATTCGTTATAGAACGCCTATAGATTCAAAATAAATGTAATTATATTCTGCGTGTCTTATCATTTAGAAATGGTAGTGTCATAGCTGTTGCTCAGCTGCAGTTCCAAAAAGGTGTCAATGATCCATTACGGCCTCTACGGGATGACATGAATGATGGAACACTTGGAATGTTCTCTGTTGACAGGAATCTTGTTCTGGATCCAAGTATGATACCTTGATCCTAACAACAACAACAACAACAATAAATAAGTGTTCATAAAACAGGATTTGATTATCGCCTATTTTCGCTTTTAAATTTCTCGGGCGCAGCCATGTTTGATTTCGTGACGTAACACGGTTGTCAATTGTTTCACACAAAAGAACTTCTGCTCACTGACAATAGCTTTGCAACCGTATGACGTTATAAAATCCAAAATGGCGGCGTGCGGGAAATTTAAAAGCGAAAATATACGATATCCTTATCTAATTTTAAGCACTCTGAATGATATTTGTACTTTTCAAAAAAAAATTAGACATTTAGACATTTCCAACAATTTAACGTCAAAGTTTGTTGTCGGAGTGAGTGTTCCCTTTAACTGACACCCTGACTTTGAAGGTGCCTTAAACACTCAACATACATTAGCTAATTACAAGTGAGATAAACAGACACATCCAGAGCACGCACAACAAAAGCACTGTTAGGTCAATTTTCAGATTTGTACTGTGAGGAAATAAAAAATTAATGGTTAAAAATAAATAATTAATTCAGCAAAATGTTATCCACTGTAGTATAGCGCACTACTGTGAACTTTTGCTGGTCAGTAATTAATAAAATAGTGTATCTTTTACATGTATTCAGTTACTTGTCGTTGCCATTTTTGTTTATTTATTTGTCCATTTATTACTTCATCTAAAAGCTTGAAAAATATTTTTAAAATGACTAGTGAAAGTTAAAATACCTGGAGTTTATTTCGTTCTGCTGAATTATCTCCTTTCATTGTTACATTTGTAATATTTACTGAATAATCCCTTTTCCTTCTTACATTTGTTATATTTACGGAATAATCTCTTTCTATTCTTAACATTTACTGTTTTTAGCTCCTCCAAGAATAACTGTGCCACCAGCAAGTACTTCCCGAGTTGATCCAGGACAGAATTTGACACTGATGTGTAATGCTTCCGGTGACCCTAGACCAAACATTACCTGGACAAGAGAAGGTGCCACACAGGCTAATCAGTTAGTCAATGCCACTGGTTACAGGCTGTATCTTGTTAATGTACAGAAAGAGAATGTCGGATCATACAGATGTACTGCTAGTAATGGATATGGAATTGCCTCAAGTCTTTCCCTTGTAAACGTAAGATGTAAGTATTTACATATATTTTATGTAAAGAAAGTGTCATTTAAATGTTGTAAATTTGGAGGTATTATTTAATAGTTGTGCACCACTTGTTTCTGGCAGGTCCAAGTAACCAGTGTGACATATTCACAGTTGGAATTACAATTTTGGGAATGGAATTTAAGGATGCTTTTCGCAACAAAGCATCTGTTGAGTATCAACAGTTATCATCGAATGTGACTTCAGCAGTAAGTTAGAATCCATTATGTTTTGTACAACAATTAATACTATTAATTTTGTATTTTTGAAAACATGCACTGTACACTATTATTCATATTTATGAACAAATGTCACTTTAAGGCTTGAAAAGGGGCATTCACGCGCAGAGCACCCCGCCGTACCGCTAATGCTACTACTGATAATATTGAGCATTATAGACTAGTAATAATCAAAGATTAGGGAGTATCAAATACATGAAAGATCCTCGCAGTAAGTACGCAACTTAAGCAGTTGCAAAAAGAAAGCCTAAAAAAAATTCAGGCTTGAACGGGATTCGAACCCATGACCTCTGCGATGCCGGTGCAGTGCTCTACCAACCGGGAACTGGTCATATTGTGAGTTTGTAATATACCTGTGAAGGGTGAATAAATGAAATTAGGAAGTATATTCGATGATCTCGATCACAGGCTCCTTCTCATTTGCCAAGTTGCTGATGACCACATGTGAACTTTTTCACTTGTCACATGTTGCACATAGTGAATGCGTTACTGAAAATGAATTTGTGGCCATTAGATCACAGGCCCATACAGCAGGCCCGAGAATGCTGCAAAACAGCTTTACGAAGTGGCTATTGAAGAATTCAGGTAACTACATAAATGAAACAGTGTTGTTATGTGATCAGTTATTTTTGCCATAAAAACTTGAAAAGTTGCGGAAGCTAAATAGAAAGTAATGTTTTGCAATAGACAATGGTTTTAACTTTAAGTGTTATCATCAGGCTATTTGTGCCTAAGTGGCGCTTAGGGACACGTGTATTCAATAGGGGACTGCTTTATTTGCCAATGGAAAAAAAAACATTTCTACTTAATAGGTAAAACTCGATTATATGCTCGAAATTTCTACCGTATGATTTGCCCTCATCAGCTAGATCACGCATAAAAATTGACAGCGAATAATCTTATCGTTATGGTATTAATATACTAATCGTTAAAAACTTAACAACGAGACAGATTCACGTTTTTGTTGAACAATGGTATAAATAGGTCACGCGCTAAGCGCTGCCTACTCGAGTCTACCTTTTTGTCGAGGGTCGAGGGTCGAGGGTATTTTTTTCGATTGTCGATGATACATTGTCGAGGGTCCCTATTTTACTCAAAATTCTTATGGGGAAACCTAATTATCAAATTATCATAATGGAGTCAGTAAGGAGAATTTACATTCAATTGCGCATCGATTATCCTTTTCTCCGTCGCGGCCGGTTCTAGTGTCGTCACGCAACGTGGAACGTTTGACATTTTTTTACATGAATGTACTCATTTCCTGTCTTTACGCATTCCTATCGCGTGCGGCCAGATATTCTTAACTTGCAAAAAAAGGCCTCTGGGTCGGGTCAGTAACTAATTTTAATAAACAAAAATATACCCGAAGCAAAAGACACGTCACAAAAAAGAAAAACATTTCCCTGACCCATGCTGTTGCTTACCTTGCTAAGCTTGATTGCCTTCTTCAGGGCAGTTTCCTCGTCTTCCTTTTTTGAAATTTCAATAGCCATGAACCATGGCTGGTAGAATCAATGTGGCCCGACCCCACCTCGCTATCCGATCCACTACTTACAACTTCTGAATATAACTTTTTCGACATTTCGAAGTATTACAGCAAATAATCGCTTTCAAGAAGAATATTCCTATTTGGAAAGATGCTATCTATATGACAAGCACCCAACACGTGTGATCACTGATCCACTATAACCTCCAAGATGCGAGAGGGGAAATTTTCTTCACCAAAGGCAAAGGTACCGCGCTGATAAAACGCAAGATAAAGGAGTCACACTTCTGATTTTATTTTCTGATATTTTTCTGATGTTTCTTTGCTTCTAAAATAGATCAAACACTAGAATAAGAAAAACTCTCGTGACAAACTGAAAAATGTTTGCTAACGGAGAAGTGGACGAGAGCATAGACGAGAGCATCTTTTTTTGCAAGTTTAAGGATATCTGACCACACGCGATAGGAATGCGTACAGACAGGAAATGAGTACATTTATGTAAAAATGTCAAACGTGCCACGCAAGAATAATCGTACTTTTTTCGTATTTTCGCAGCCGAGGAGCGTTGCGTGGCGACACTATAAACGGATATTAACAAGGATAAAAACGGAGAACGGGCGATGCGCAATTAAATGTAAATTCTCTTTACTGACTTTCATACATTTTTCAATGTAAAATAGGGACCCTCGACAGTGCACCCTCGACCCTCGACAAAAAGGTAGACTCTGCACACTCTACTCACTATCTATTTTACTTAACAATTAGATTATGAGCTCGAGATTTCTATCGCGTGATTGTTGATGAGGGCGAACTGCTCGAATCAACTATCACGCATAAAAATCTCGAGCTCATAATCTAATTGTTTTAGTATAAATCTACTAGTTGTTCAAAACTAAACAAGTAAATTATCTATATCGTCATCGCAGACACTTCGAAAACGCGACAAAGCGGCTGCCATTTTGTTGAAAACCGCTACTCACTATCTATCACAGAATAGAGAGCGAGTAGCGTAGCCAATCAGAGAACGGCATTAGTGATAGAACACTAGTAGATTTATACTAAAAGGGAATAGATATTGAGTATTGGGTAGCCAATAAGAGAACAACATTCGTAAAAGAACGCTTGTAGATTTAAACTAAATGTAATTATATTCTGCGTGTCTTATCATTTAGGAATGGTAGTGTCATAGCTGTTGCCCAGCTGCAGTTCCAAAAAGGTGTCAATGATCCATTACAGCCTCTACGGGATGACATGAATGATGGAAGACTTGGAATGTTCACTGTTGACAGGAATCTTGTTCTCAGTCCAAGTATGATTCATTGATCTTAATTTAACTTCAATAATGCTTATCAAATAAGTATCTAGGAATACCCATGAATCATTCATGGGCCTTCTTCTCATCAATCCATGTGTAATACTCCCAGGGTGAAAGTCTTTTAAAAGATCTTCAGAGATCTTTATTTTTACAAGAGTAATCCTTTAATTAAAGATCTCAAAACATCTGTGGATAGCATTAAAGGGACAGTGTCACCTATTTTTTGGGTCCCTTTGAAAAGCGGGAAAATATATTTGTATCCGGCGGTGGATCGTTAAAATAATGGTTCAGTTTTGTTAACAATAACCGTACTAGTGCACAGTAACTAGTATAAATTATCTTTGGCTGCGGATGGTTAGGATGCAAATGAGTTACAACTTCAACAAATTGGTTATGGGACCATTTCAGAGGCAATCACTGGAGCAGGAGGCTGTCAGGAACGAATTTCAACTTCACTAGAGAATTGCCTGTGAAACTATGAACTTTAGAGACGGTAGTAAAGCGTTTGTAAGCTGCACGATGAATCGAAGAAACCGTCGTGGATATCAAGCAGTAAGTGTCCAAAAGGGAGTCCAAAAGGGGGTCCAGAAGGGAGGGTCCAGGTTTTATCTACACCCCTTAAAAGAGGACATCTACGCAAAAGGGCCTTTTTTGCATGATAGTGGTCTAAATTTTTCATATCAGTACAAGCCATGTGCAATGCGAGTTCACCCTTGAAGCCGAATTAACACTCGCTGGTGCGAATACTAATTCTGGTTCGTAAGTCTGGTGCATCTCACTACGTTGAATGGCCTCACGCGTAAGGTTAAGGTAATCATAGACCAATATTTGCAAGGCGTTGATTTATACTTGGTATAAAAATTGATCCAGTCCGTTTTCATTTTGAATTAGGTAAGAAGATGTTCTTGTTATATCTGAGAGTTTATAAACTTGCTTATTGATTGGTTGGCATTCCCAAAACTGGCAAGCTCATGTTTCCACCATTAATGCGAACAAACTTAAAATATGTCCTTGTCGTATTATGTAAATGATGTTTTTGGATTAACTTATGAGTTTAATAAATTGCACCTTCTCTTGGCGCATTTGAGCAAAATGTTGTTTTAAAGTTTGATGGGTAGTCATGTCAATGACTCTTTCATTTTATCCATTCCTTAGGTACTACAATGAGACCAGCAACTCCTTCAGGTAGGCTTTATACAATTCATTAAATCACTTAAATTTCATAAGCTTTGACAAGATGGTTTTCCTGTTGAGAATTTCTAGATTGACAGATTATTTCCACTATTGTATAAAGATATATAGCCTCGAGCTCGTATTTCTGTGTTCGCGTTGATCCTAATAATGCAGAACAATTCTACCGAGTAGCTTCGCTTTTCCTGTAAAACTACGCAAAAGTTCCTACCTCGGAACACTCTGCCTTCTCTTCATAAACCCTGCTTTTTCTCAGGCAGTAAAACGTCAAGGTATAACTTAAAAAAATTGGTTTACGCTTCAGTTGATGGATTTTCTAGGAAAATTTCTCTGTCGTGTAGCTTAAGGGGTCTATATTACTAACCGTTTGTATATTCTTTCCTAAATTAAGGTGATCCTGCAGGGGCAACCCCTAAGACTCAAACCAATTCAAGTCCATCGGATACTGGAATGACAGTCATCATAGGAGGTTGCATTGCCCTTATTCTTGCAAATGTTATGTGATCTTTATCGACATAAACAGTACGTTTTGATCGTAAATAAGTCGATTTGACAAGCACTCTAATTTGTTGACAGGCCACTGTAGATGATGTTATATGTAAACGGCATTGTTTCGAAGTCACACAAAAACTTTTGGGCTTGGTAGATTTGTCTTTGTTTAGTCATTGCTGCTGCTGCTTCCATCGTTGTCGTTTGTGTTTTCAGTTACGATAGAAGGAGAAAATGAAATAGAAAAATAATGCTACCTGAATGAGGATTGGCTAAGTAGTCTCTTGATTTATATGTTCATTACACCTGAAATGCTTCATGTTATGTACTTGGGCCAATTTGCGGTTCCCTTTTTGATATATATTCTTGACATATAGTTAATGTTAACCAATCAAAGGCTGTTGGTAAGATATTTTGGAAACAAAAATAAAATCTTAAAGAAATGTTGAAAACATTCGAGGGAGTTTTTTTTTTTTTTATTGTCCAGCATAATGTCCTGCCTAATTCTCGCCAAATGTTTGAAAAACAAAATCAGACTATGTGCGTAAAGCTTAAATATGTACATGTGTGGTAACTGTTATTTGCTGCATTCATTAAGAAAAAATGCGAAATAAAAGTGACTTAACTCAACTCGCGTTAATTATTGCTGGCCAATCCGACACTTAGTGAGGGAGACAGGAAATACTTTAAATGACAGATAAACACAGTTATTTTCCAATGTTCGCGGGAAATTCAGAACCTTGAATTCGCATGTTCTGGTCATTATTTTACCAAATCGCGACCAAGTAATCAAAATACATCGTTTTCGTTTGAAAAAAAAAAAAAATACTTCTTACACAAGATGAGCATTCTAGATTTTTATTTTATTCTATTTATTTATCTATTTTTTTTTTTTTGGCGGGGGAGGGGGGGGGGGAGAGTGGTGGGGGGAGGGCGCAAAATTAGATAGAGAAAATCGGGAAAGGGAAAATCTCCCCATAAAACCCACGCTTACGAAGCCTTTTGATTCGGGTCTTGACCTGCTACACAACTACACCTGAAGAAAGTAACCATTGTTTCTGAACCATGACCGAACACAACATTAAATTTTATGGTGTTCTTCGTTTTTGAAAAATGTATAACTCCTCGTAAGCGTGGCTTTTTATTAGGAGTTTTTCTTTTACGGACTTTTCTGAAAAAAAAAATTAAATAAATAAATAAATAAATAAATAAATAAATAAATAAATAAATAAATAAATAAATAAATAAAAAAAATAGATAAATGGGGATTTGGAACTTCAACAACTTTTTTACCAGAATCGTTTAGCTGAAGTCATTGATTTTAATTTTACACCGACAAGATTTCGTGGCTTATTCACGCGTTAATTTAAACACGTCAGCCTCGCTTTGGCGCGTTTATTGACCTGACAAAACAAGATGGCGGTAAGGCGATAAACAGTAGACGTTAACGACTTACCATAAAAAAAATATTTTCTACTATTTCCTTGTTTGCTGACGAACAAATATCAGAAGAATGCAGCCAGACTACCTCTCATCCCAAATGCTGACACTGCTAAAAACTTTATTGAAAGAGGCTGAGTAATTGAAAACATACGACAGAAACAGTCAGTCCTAAAGCATTTTTAGCCTCATGTAAAGCCGTGAAACAAAATACTTGACATTCGTCCTAAGAAACGCGCATTTGTCCGCTAGTTTTCCCCATACAGTATAAGGAAAAATGTTACTAGTCTCTAGCACCGCTGAGGAAACACAATTATTCTGGTGATATTATATGCTTAAGAGTTATTGTCTGAGAAAACCAGGCAGGTGGTCAAAGATCGGGGTCGGCCAAATCATTCCATACTAACATCATAGATAGGTTAGGTGGACTTATGGATAAATATACTAAAGTTTGCTCTTCAAGTGTTTTGGTATAGGAGATATGAGATCCACTCTCCATCACCCCCTCAGGTCCTAGTTTTTCTGGTAAATTTGACCCAAATTTGACAGCCAGCAAAAACTGTACAATCTGGCGAACGAAGTTCATGTTTTGTACCTGATATGAATGGGCATTGAACTTTTTGTAAAAAGCCAGAGATATGCGAAATAAGCAAAAGTCACTCTACAACATTTAGTTTTGGAATACCTATATTTCGTATCTGCAAATGAGCAAGAAATTAGCCATTTTCGACCTCACGCAGAACACACAACTAAAACTTCAGCAAAAACTGGATGCCAAAACCAAACACTCTTACCTTCCATCTATCAAAATCAGCAATAGTCTTTTTGGGCCATTCAAACAGCAAGATGCTACATCACCTCCATTTCTCTACCTACTAGATATCATGTACAGCACGACACGACGCAATCAATGTGCTGTTTAAGCCGCTCCTGGATTTCGCATTGGGTTTGTCTTAAGTTAAAAATATTCAGTTGATCAAATTAGTTCCACAAAAAATTCAAATCCCTTCTCTTGCGAATTTAACGGAAAGAAAATTAAGAAAACGCGAAAATAAACAAAACGACGCCATGTTGAATTTGTTCACTCGGGATAGACTGGAAACTAGTTGATTGGTTGTAAGGGAGCCAGGGGCTAGCCAAGGCTGGCCATGGATGATTGTTCCACGCTGTTTTTCATAAGTAAGCTTTTTGATTTAAGGAAGGCTGGTTTAGGCTCATGCCGTAAGTGGCAAGGAATAACAAACTATTGGGAAATGAAGATACCAACGAGAGTTACAACCATTTTCCTTGCTTATTAAATGGCCTACATGTTGTTATGCTTGCTGGGCAGGGAATATCGTTTTGAAATTTAATTTGCATTTTGTGGGCTTTGATTAGGTAAAGTTTCTGGGTCAAGCTGTCTTGTACTGTCAAAGACGGGATTACAACAAATCAAAAAAGAGCCAAAAACACAAGAGTAATTTAGAGAAACAATACCGTAGCCCAGTTGGAAGTCTTGTTTGTAGATTCACTTGCAGAAACTCTATTTTGTTTCAATACAAAGGGAAAAAATCCGAAAAAATAACGTCATGTTCTTTTATATCGTAAAAGACTATACACGTACGAAAGTATTTTATGACAATTTTGTTCTTACCATATTTTCATTTATTACGTGACATATGGTCTTCGCTCCAGTCTTTTGCGACAGTATTTACATTGCACTCAGAAGCGTAATGTACAACGCAAAATGAGCTGCTTATTTTCAACTGTTGCCAGTGTATGCGGTCCAACACCATACGCGCCAAATGAGCTTTATGTTATTCCTCTAAAATCATGCAGAAAGGATTTAACAGATTATCTAACTAATCTGGGTGTCAGTCGATCGAAGTCGAGGCTTAGGGACACGGATTAACGAGGCTGATGTTATTCTCAATCGCGCCGGATTGCATTCTCTATCAGAGGATGACAGCGAAATGTCCAAAGCACAAATACGAATTAACAACACATTACCAGAAGTTAAAATCCAGTTGTTCACACCCATCTCACAGAGGTGAAGCGAAAAAATTAAAAAATCCTCGTCGGGTAAACAAACAGGTGTCGGAAGAAATATACCAGGAGTTTCAAGTTTCAGTTCTAATAGGATCCGGTATGTACAATAAGCCAATATTTAAATTATTTTCTCGCAATTCACCTTTTTTTGGTAATTAATTTACTCTTTATATGTTACCTTAAGATATTTCACTTTACGTGTAGTTTCTTATCAGTTCGGAAATCTCTACTAATTTATCAAATGCGTTGTTTTGTTACAATGTAACAAACATCTCATTCAATAGAAATCAACATTTCAAATATTGTTGCAGCCCTGTGTATTATAAACACTTGTCGAAAAGGCCATTCAAGCAGATTTAAAGTGGAGGATGCTACCTCAAAATTTGAGGACAAGCTTAAGGTGAATGTTTTGAATTAATAGTAAGATTACTGTTCCCTTGGACCGATATATAACTTCTTTATTTATTCGACCCGGAGACAATTTTGTGATGATCCCAGTAGAGGTTAAGAGTTAGGCGTTGCAGATTCTACGTTAACGTGATGTTATTTGTTTATTCTCTGATTAGCGTTCTTAACGGTCCGGCAGCTCCTCCTTCCCGTCTCCTATCATATTAATCAAGGTATCAAAGCGGAGATAAGACAGCCAAAACTAATTTTTTGTTAATTTGTTGTGTAAGTTTTCAACAGCAGCTTTTATAACCAAAAAGCGTATACTCCTAAGGGCCTTCTGGTGTACATGACAAGCCGGAATGATAAGTCCAACGCTTTTATTAAAAGCAAATGACGTATTCAGTGAGGGCTCCTAGGTAAATATTTCGCTTCACGACATGTGTTCATTGACAGACCAACGGAACTAGCAAAGTTCAAAATAAGTAAACAAAAGATCGGAAGCAAAAACAAACATACCTTGGAAAAGGCAGTTATCTATAGGAAAAAGGAAATTCCAAGCCAAAGGGGATCTGCAAGGAAAATTCTTTTTTCTAAATATCAAGCGCAGATTTTCCGTCAGTTATCTTTAGTTTTACGCAGTTTATTTTAAAGGTAGAACAATTCCATGACACTGTTTCTACTTATTTCACACATCCAATCTGATTGCCTTGCGGTAAAGGTAGAGATCATATTCCAGCTTTCCTCAGTGATTCAGAGGTGAGCGTGTCGAGTAGAGAGATTAACCTAGGAGGGTCAATTTATTGAGTAATAACTGTGATCAGTTTGCTTATACATTGTACAGAGATTTGTTTTACTAGTGTTATGTAGTACAAGTGTCAAATAACCGTACTTCTTTCAAAGTTACTAAACGGAAACTTTCTTATAAAGGCATTGCAATTTTTGTTATTAAATTCAACAATTCCAGTAGTTCATGCTTTAGCGTGCTTTATCGAGTTGTGAAGAACGCGGGAGTTGGATATCTCTGATTTCTTGACGGTGGAAATGTACATCAAAAGCCGCGCGATCAAAAAAAAATCCAATAAAGTTATTTTTTCACGCTATTGCGCGGTTCTGCTGGTTCTATTTTGAGCATGATTCGTTCGTGTCATTATTTGTTCAGATCTTGAGCTGTTTATCGCGACAAACAGACGTTTCTAGCAACAATGCGCCGGCGATAGGTCCTTCCCTGTCCCCTCCCTACCTAAAGTAAAAATAAGTAGGTCCCAGTCCCTTGAGAGCAATCCAACTCAAGATGGCGTCGTTCTGTTTAGTTCGTATTTCTTTTAAAATTTTCCTTCTGTTAAATTTGCCAGAGAGGGGTTCTGATTTTTTTGGGACCTTTTTAGTCAATTGCATATATTTAACCGTGGAGAAATCCAATGTGGAATCCAAGAGCGGCTTAATCGGCACATTGCTTGCGTCGTGTCGTGCTGTACATGACAACGAGTGGTAGGAGTAATGGAGGTGGTGAAGCATCTTGCTGTTTGAATGGCCCAAAAAGATTATTGATGATTGTGATAGAGGGAAGGTAAGAGTGTTTGGTTTTAGCATCCGATTGTTGCTGAAGATTTAGTTGTGTGTTCTGCGTGAGTTCGAAAATGGCTAATTTCTTGCTTATTCGCAGATGCGAAATATAGGGTATTCCAAAACTAAATGTTGTAGAGTGACTTTTGCTTATTTCGCATATCTCTGGCTTTTTACAAGAAGTTCTATGACCATTTATATCAGGTACAAAACACGAACTCTCTTCGCTAAATTTTACAGTTTTTGCTGGCTGTCAAATTTGGGTCAAATTTACCAGAAAAACTGGGACCTGAGGGGGTGATGGAGAGTGGATCTCATATCTCCTATACCAAAACACTTGAAGAGTAAACTTTAGTAAATTTATCCATAAGTCCACCTAACCTAACTATGATGTTAGTATGGAATAATTTGGCCGACCCCCATCTTTCAGCTTTTTCAGATTTTGCCCGGTTTTCTCAGACATTGACTCTTAAGAAATTACCTCTTCCAGTGGTACACTGAACTTACAGTACGCCAGTTATTTTTAAACAGATAATATCGCGCGGCTACATTCAAGACACAAAATGCGAAGGAATACGTCCATTTTTCCGTCTCAGCCGTTTATCCGCGCCAAAATGAACTTTTCAATAATTTTTTTTTAAATGTTAGAAACTATCACGACCTAACAAACAGAACGAAACACGGAAATGATAGCAATTGACGTAAATGGCAGAAGCTTTGTTTAACAATTTAGCGGCATAATTTGCGCTTTGGTTGGCTAAACAAACGTTGAGGATGCTACGTAACAGAACTCAAGAGGGGGACAGTAAACTTAACTTATGGTTTTGGATTCGGCCGGCCGAGAAATTATGTTTCCACATCACGAATGCTCTGAAAACAATCGTTAACCCGAAAAAATTCCGTTGTATAAAGTATACAATTTGTTTCAAGGACGTCATTTAAGAAATGTTCTTAACGTTTCCTATCGACACTAAACTTGCTTAAAGACATTGTGACTAATATGAATGTAGTTTTCCGCGCAATTGGTATTTCTCATGACGTAAATAAATTTTTTGTTTAAACCACTCACGTGGTAAGGAGTAAACTCGACCTTTAGAACTCTGCTTTCATATCAGATCCGCTTCTTGCGACACACTTCACAATCATGCTCCCGAATCACACACGTTCTGAAAACTAATCGTTAATAAAAAAAAGTAATTAAATAAAATTACAATTACTTTCAAAGTCTTTACTTTAAGGAATGTTCTAGTCTCTTCCCATCGTCACACAGCTTGCTTTCAAAGACATTTTTAATGTATTCTACACGAATTCAATTTTGGGGAATGCGGGTTGGCATATGTAATGACGCAGAAGGAGTCAGACAAGACCTCTTGAATTAATTGCATAAATATATCAGTCAGTTCCGCGTCTCTCGACAAACTTCACAAGCCGTTGTTGTGTACACATCGTTTTATTTCTTTTAAAGAGATCACGCCTTGCAACCGGCTGCCTACAATCATCAACGTGATGCATTTGACAAACTCCGCAGCGAGAGCACCGAAAGAGTGTTGCATTCTCCTCGTCTTATTGTTTATTTCACAGACAGGTAAACTATGTAGATTATCAGTATAAATGTGGGCGCTTTTACACCAGGCAATTTTTCTTACGATTTCCTTGTGCTGTTCAGTAAGACATAAGTTGTACGAATAGCGAGCATCTCTATGGGTACGTGCGAACGTCGATTTCGTCGCGCTTTTTTCATCAAATCGTCGATTTTTTTTAACGAAATCGTCGCTTTTATTTCTATAATTGTTTTCCGTGAGAGCTTTATTGACCCGATATTGGTAATTGAACGACATTTTGACTTTAAAAAAAAGTGACACAGGTGATTTTATATCAGACGCAAAAGAAAATCGGAAATCCAATTGTCATTGCAGTTATTGCAATGATGATAACTTAGTTGGGGAGGGGAGTATGGCGTTATATCCTCGCCAAAATTCAACTTCTAGTTCTCATTTTATAATTTCTGACCCTCATAATATCCTATTGTTCCCTCTCTGCATTAAATCAACGATTTCAGCCCAAGAAGGCGTTTTATTCAGGTTTTTGCAAGTGTGTGAGGAAAACGGAGGCGGCCCTTTTTTGTAAGCTTGGAAATTATCAGGGGTAGTTCTAAAAGAGTCAAAATTGCACTGGACTAACTGCAGTGCAATATTTTAAATATTGCATCCTGCTCGCAGCAATATTTTTATTATTGCGGCCGGCTTGTTATAAGCCACTTAATTGTGTCATGTATATTTTTGATCAGAACCTACAGAGGTTTCTAAGGTGAATAAAAGGAAACCCAATCGCGACGAAAAAGAGCTGAAGGACGCCTATTAAAGAAATTTGCGTGTCCGGGGAGGCGGCGTGGCCCAGCGACTAGGGCGCCGGACTTTAAATCCGGAGGTCCCGGGTTCAAGTCCCGCCTCAGCCACGCTTGTAAATAGCCAGCTGGTTTGCCTCCTGTCAGTAGGGATTTTTAACAAGTTATGTTCGATTTGATTATTGATATTTGTTTCCCGTCAGTTATTTCTAAGTAGAATGCCTGTAAAGTAGCTTTGGGTATGCATCTCCGCTATAAACAAAGCTTTTTTTTTTTTTTAAACAATGAAACAAAATGGAATCCCATCCAAAACAAAACTAACGTGCAGTAGGCGTAAACTAGGTTGATAAAACAAAATGATACGAGGAAAAATCCACGCGTGCTAGAAACCAAAGGGGGCGAGGCGAGAATGGACAAAAATAAACAACAAGAGGGGTAAAACCAATGTAGACGGAATCGCGTAAACGAAGCAACCACCAGGTAACAAAATACGCGAGCGGGGCGACAACATAGTGAGACACCTAAATGACAAAACTAGTTTCGTATCGTGAAACTACAATGTCGCATTGTGAGTCTCTAAAGCAGAATATCGGATAGATCAAATATGAACTATGAGTTAAAAAAAAAAAACAGTTGAATTTTGGTGGGGATATAACGCCATAGGGGGAGAGGGCTTGCGCTCTCTCCACAATTTCTTCGGCCTTTGCTCCCCTCTTTCTTGATTTTCTGTTTCCGTTCCTGAACAAACTTATTTAGGCCATACGATTAAACCTGTTTCAACTTAGCTGGAAAATTTGAAAGACGATTGGTTAATGAGCGTCGAGGAGGGTCTCATGAATAGTTTTAGCAATAATAATGTTTAAGGCAAATTTAACCAGACCTTTTTGCCAAGTGTTCAAGCACGGCAAGTCTGGTTCAAGAACCAGGATACACCGGTTTTTGAACCAGACTTGAAACAGGGTATAATCCTGAATTCAAAATGTTATAAAATAGACGCTGTAAGATATTTTAAACCGACGTTTGGGCAATACTGCCTTCTTCAGGGTAAAAACGATAAAAGCTTTTAACGGTATAGTTTTTTACCCTGAAGAAGACAGCATTGCCGAAACGTCGGTTTAAAATATCTTACTGTAAACTGTTACTTGTGTCATAGTTTTCTCTGTGTTTTTCGCCCTTCCCCGAATACAAAAAATAACCCAGCAACAACAACAACAACAACAATACTCAGAGAAGCAGAATAAGGGGTTATTGAATATAGTGAAAGCAGTATTTCAGTTTGTCGCCTCGCAAAACGTTCCGTGACTATCATTTTATTTTTGTTTTATACCCAATCCAGCATTTCCGTCATAGAACTACATTCGTAGTTCCAAAGGCGAATCCAAGCAATGTTATGATTTTTCTGCAGTTAAGAATGTTCCCATTTATGCCTTTAAACCAGGAGCCATGACCACGGATGGAGACCGTAAGCGTGGGGTCCACGCGTTCCCATGCGCTAGCAAAAAAATTTCGCCACCTTTCACGTCATAAACCCGCGCGGATACACGCAGATTTGCGTGGGGCTAATACCTTATATGGAAAATAGAAGAGAAGTCCAGTTCGGCTTCGACAAAAATACATAATTTTTAAATACTTTGAATGTCAAGATAACATTTTTTTACCCTGTAAATGTATTTCCACAGCTTTGGTCTCATTCGTTTGAAAAATCGTTGAGTTTGTACTCGATATATGATAAAAATGTATTTTTAGCTAACTCGCACGACGACGTTGTTTTTTCCCCGATTTTGTGGCTAACCAATAATTTTCAGACTGCGTGGTGATGCTACTAGAGACGCAGCCTAAGGATAAACTAGAATTTTCGTCTTATTCGACGGTGTGGCAAGTTTGTTGTTGTGATAACGCAAATGAACAAAGTTCAAGAAAGAGACACAAAAGTTGAGCTTAACTGTAAGCGGAGTCAACAACAATGCGAGGAAAACACATTGTTAGTGTTGGCAGAACCAAGGTTACAAAATGCATTTTATCTAGGCTAAACTGCCAGTTAAAAAATCTTCTCTTCGAATGCAATATTTCATAGACACACAGTGGAAAATATATTGATTATTGTACCGTGGGAAGTGATCATTTACAGCCTGCTTCAGAAAGCGGAAAATTCTGTACCGCGTCACCAGCTTAAACGGATGTTGATTTGAGGCAGTAGGGCCGCCACGAACGCCTCACTCGATTGACTAAGAAAAAAGTACACCAATAATAGTAACAATACTCTAGGACCATGATTGATTAGAGTTCAACGCTTTCCATTCAGCATGCGCCCGAGATGCATACAGTCTAAATGTTCCATAATTTGATAACCATTTTTTTTTTTCGAAAATGGGAACTTGAAATTATATCAAGGCCATGATTAGGGACGCCATTAACGTAAGCTGCGATAAAGAGCACAGTTTTAGAGTAAATCTTCGATTATAGCTCTTAATTTTACCGCTCAGGAATGTCTGCTTCATGCAGATTATAAGCTGATAGTTAAAGAGAAAAGAGGAATTGGGAGTACTTTTTTTCATTATAAAGAAAATCACGTTTATTTCAGGTACCGTGGACGTGAAATGCGTTCAGAAACGAATTCACGTTGTGGCAAGACTTTCATCGAACTCTTTGCTGTGAGACAAGCTTCCAAGAAGGCTACAGACACGGCAGTATCAAAGAGTTTGATTTCATAATTTCCGTTGGAATAAAAAAAAATCCCCTCTCAACTAAATGTTTTTATAATTCAATGCATTTTTCTTCTTTTTCATTAGCCAAGAGCAAACTACGTGACCTTCAAATAACTGCTTGCAAACAATGGTCTGCTCATGCGTAAAACTGTCCGACTGTGGTATTGCTTAGTGTTTTGCTGTAAATAATTTTCTGCTCATGTGTAATTGAACCAAGATCTTGTGTGAAAATGACAGATCACTTCCCTGAGCTGGCAGAGAGTGATTTGACATCCTTAGTTGATCAAAATTATGAAAAACAAACTCGGTGAACGAATGATAAAACAATTATAGAACTCGGTTATCGCACAATATCGTGATTTGTCAGTGTCTCGCAGATCAATTATTTGCCTTTACCTTCGCAAAAAATTGATCTGCTCGCCACTCAAGATATGTTGCTCACCTCGTCCAATAATTGTTATTTCCATTGAAAAATATACGTAAGGGGTCTTTGTTTGGAAGATTAATTCAGATAAAGTGTCCAGTGTGCACACTCAGAGATCAATTGATGTCCCTATTGATCTGCTGCTGATTTGTTTATCAGAATCTACGAGATCACGTCACCTTTCCCAGAAAAGGAAGTAAGGAGGTCTGATCTCGGCGAACAGAATGATGTTAGGCAAATGTTTTATGAACGGAGTGTTCAAACGTTTGAACGCCATTCAACATTTTCAAGAACAAAGAAAATGTTGAATCGATGTCGAATGAAAGTTTCAACCAATTTAAATTTGCTTCAACACACTTCCAACGAGCTTTTAACATTTTTATACGCTTTCAAAATGTTTAGCGACCAGTTCAAACGCCCCTTACATTTGGTTCAATAACTGTGTTAAAAGCATGTTAAATCAAAAGTTGAAACCGTTTAAACGGGCCTTTAGTTAGAAAACAGTTACCGGATGTCACAATTTTCTATGAGCAAATGGAACTTCTTTGGTAGCAAAATAGTAGTTATCACCTTGTTAATCAATGATTTTATGGCAGTAAATGTCGTAGGATTAAGTCGAAATGAGGGTCGGAAAGATATTGCATTGATCCTTTCCCTGCTGGCAGAGGCCTCTTAACCGTTGTATTCGCCGAACTGGCGGGTGCGAAAAAAAGAGACCTCTGCCCTGGGTCGAAACGGACTGTGTTGAGCATGCGCCATGGTTACCTAGCGACCGAACAGTCACCTAGCTTATGTTGGTATTCTGATCATTTTCAATTTCAGAGGCTTTTAGTTGGACCCTACAGCCCGATAAACCAACCAACGTGATAGAAGATGGGGTAAACAACAAAAATGTGAGACTCGTTTGGTATTTTGCATTTGATTCTGGTGAAGACCTTGTGACTGTCGAAATTAAAAGAGAGGACCTTGACGGAGGAAACAGAGTTGACATTGCATCAAGGTTTAGAACCACTGCGTTCCATTACCCAGAGAACACTGATTTCGATAAACACTACAGAGCGGAGCTTCCTTCACAGCTAATAATATTCAACGTGAACAACATTAAGGAATACAGATACATCCTTATCGTCAGATTTTCTAGAAGTGGTACCCTAGATTTTGCTACATCCACTGTAGATGTCAAAGTGTTTGGTGAGTGAAAATGAACCTTATTTCGAATTTAAATACCTCATGATACCGGTCATTGGCAGAGTGCAGACGCAGTTTGTGGAGGAGTGTCAAAAAATAACCGAGAAAATTCCAGACTCTTCCGGCCTAGCTTGTAAGTGACTGTGTGATTGTGATAGCGGGTATATTAATAATTTAATATATAAAATGCGGGGTTAGAAAAAAAGCAGGGCACAAAATAAACAAATGCGAGACATATGTTTTTTACCCCAGGGCCACGCAATGTTTATTGGTCGTTCTGGCTGTTTTAGAAAATATCGAACTTAGCTTCAGAGGCTATTTCACGTTTGAGCAGAACTAATGAACCGAAATAAATCTTCAAATCTTTGCAACCTGTGTTTTTATTTGAGTCAGAAAACGTGACTCACCAGCACTTACAAACTAGCCAACACTTGCACCCTCTATTTGCTGTAGAATGTCCCTCCAAGACTTTCTAAGTAACCTTGCGTCGTATTCCAGCACGGAAGGAATGTGCAGCAAAGCGTGATTCTTGATGATAAAACTGGCCGATAAAATATAATAAAGCTTGTATTGTCACTGTCGCTTCATCAAAAAGGGAAGTATTAACCAAAGCTTAACCAAAGTTGTTTTAAATTATTTTCGACGGCAAGTTTCGAAGAACAACCCGGGAAACCTTCCAGCCAGGAATCCAGTCGTTACAGTGAACATAACTGGCGCGTTTCGTGTTTTCAAAGGTAAAGCACCGTATATTTCGTTTCAAACTTCTAACGTCGAATTGATTCAGTTGTACTCTGATATTTCAACCGTAGCCTCCCAAAGTAGTTGATTCTACATCTATTATTTGGATGTAACGTGATCTCTTGCAATTAATCACTAGCGAAGTTACGTGGGCGCCCTTTTGGTTCAGCAACTTTAGTTGTGTGGTATCAGGCGCACACAACGGAATATTTCGGTAAAAAATCTGTTCAGATGGAAGGTCCCCTAAAAATTTTGCTAGGTGAAAAAACTTTCACCTAGCGATCCCCTAGACTTTCCGAGGTTTATCGGAAAACCATCAAATTTCTCTAGAATTGTCGGAAATGATGTGCTCACGCTTTATAACTCACATAATTTTCGGATGATATTTTTGTCCGCTAAAATTTTCGTCCGTCGTAACTATTCTAAAAGCTGCTATAATTTCCAGTGAGGAATTGAGATATCACCAGGAATTTACATTACTTAGGTCTTACAAGTGTATAATTTTGTCTCCTAACGTTTTTGGATGAATGGGTTATATGCCTCGGCTATAAAATTCAGACGGAGCATTTATATTCCCTAAGATTTTCGATTAATTTTTGTAGTCACAGGTATAGCGAAAAACGTCCCCTAAAATTTTCTAATGAAACTATGGCTACTACGTGTCCTCGAACTTTCGGCAAGACCCATCAGAATAGCTACAACTTTCAGATGAGACAAAAAAGCCCCCTCAAACTTTAGACACGACCAAAGTTCCCCTAATATATCCGAGCCGAGATAAATATCTTTTAGGGAAGCTCCAAATTAACCAAACAGGCTTGTAAGGCATACAAAAATCCATTTTAGGCACTTCTGACATATTTAGGAAGGTTTGGTCATTGGGTACCTCTGTGGTATTTTCGGCATGACATTCAATGAATTGTTGGTAGAGAAAAAATGCGAACTTCCTTAATCGTGCTGATGTTTCTGAATCATATCATATCATATCATGGGGGCAATGAATGCGCCATTTTCCGGCAATCCTAACATCCCACAGAAGTGGCTTTAAAACACAAATTCGGCTAGATTTGAGTATGATCCTCTACTGTTCCCTAAAACAAATCTCCAACGGAAGAGAAACCGTAAGATTCGAAACCGCGGTCTTACTTGTAACATTGCATTGCTTGCTGAAACCAATAGTGGAGGACAGCTACGATGTTCTTTCGGGATCACACACTGGCACAAGTTCCTTGAACACAATCCAACTAGATTACCAAAAACTTACCTGGGTTCTCTCAACCATGACCAGGATAGCGACAAGGAGGACGAAATAACGAGTTACCAACTTCTCAAAGCTCAAAAGCAAAAGCAACATAGAGGAAGAAAAATAGAGACGACAAACGACAAAGAAAAAGCGCTGATGGAGCAAACATCAAATTATCAACAGAGACCAAAAAAAAAAAAGAAAGAAAAACAAAGCAATCCATAAGAACTTGCAACGACATTTGGTAAAGAAGATCTATCTCATTGGTCACTCCATTGAAACTCTGAGCGTGCGGGCAACTAGCACGCCAGACGAACAGTTTAAAAAAGACTGGTCTTGATTTTACAGTCGCGCTTTGACTTCAAAATTCAAAACTTACAAAATGTGTCAAATGTTAGGAACCATGGCCACGAAATACCCAAGGACTGAGTGTAATCTCACGGAGGGAAACGGCTAAAACGAAGCGTAAAATTCGGTATAAATGCGGTTAAAAATTAGGTTACTTATTGGGCCTTTATGCCTTTCTCGTTAGGTAAGATTTATATTTCGATTCTTGGGTCAACAAAAGACGATGCGAACCTAATTTTTACACCTTTCAGGTCACATTTCATTCCCGAATGGCGTCCAAGAATCCTTGTAGCATAGTTTAATGCGAGTATTGCGTTACAGTTACCACTAGTCACTTCAATCTGTATTCACGAGTTGTTTCACAGTAGCCGTTGAGTTAAACAGCGGGAAATAAAGATGCAATAATAAATTAGTGTTCATAAAACAGGATTTGATTATCGCCTATTTTCGCTTTTAAATTTCCCGGGCGCAGCCATGTTGGATTTCATAACGTAACACGGTTGCTCAGTTATTTCACACAAAAGAACTTCTGCTCACTGACAATAGCTTTGCAACCGTATAACGTTATAAAATCCAAAATGGCGGCGTATGGGAAATTTAAAAGCGAAAATAGACAATAATCATATCTAATTTTAAGCACACTTGAATATTATTTCTACTTTTCAAACTATAATTTAGACATTTAGACAATTCCAACAATTTTACGTCGAAGTTTGTTGTCGGAGTGAGTGTTCCCTTTAAATGACACCCTAACTTTGAAAGTTACTTTGAACACTCAACATACATTAGCTAATTACAAGTGAGATAAACAGACACATCCAGAGCACGCACAACAAAAGCACTGTTAAGCCAATTTTCCAGATTTGTACTGTAAGCAAATAAAAAAATAATGCTTATAATAAATAATTAATTAAGCAAAATGTTATACACTGTAGTATTGCGCACTACTGTGCACTTTTTCTGGTCAGTATTTATAATATAATGTATCTTTTACATGTATTCATTTACTTGTCGTTGCCCTTTTTGATTATTTATTTGTCTATTTAATTTTTCATCTAAAAGTTTGAAAAAATATTTTTAAAATGACTAGTCAAAGTTGAAATACCTGGAGCTTATTTCGTTCTGCTGAATAATCTCTTTTTATTGTTACATTTGAAATATTTACTAAATAGTTTTTATTTCTTGTTTCATTTGTTATATTTACGAAATAATCTCTTTCTATTGTTAATATTTAATGTTTTAGTTCCTCCAAGAATAACTGTGCCACCAGCAAGGACTTCCCGAGTTGATGCAGGACAGAATTTGGCACTGATGTGTAATGCTTCCGGTGACCCCAGACCAAACATTACCTGGACAAGAGAAGGTGCCACACAGGCTAATCAGTTAGTCAATGCCACTGGTTTTAGGCTGTATCTTGTTAATGTACAGAAAGGGCATGTCGGATTATACCGATGTACTGCTAGAAATGGATATGGAACTGTCTCAAGTCTTGCCCTTGTAAAAGTAAGATGTAAGTATTTGCATATATTTTATGTAAAGGAAGTGTCATTTAAATGTTGTAAATTTGGAGGTATTATTTAATAGTTGTGCACCATTTGTTTCTGACAGGTCCAAGTAACCAGTGTGACATATTCACAGTTGGAATTACAATTTTGGGAATGGAATTTAAGGATGCTTTTCGCAACAAAGCATCTGTTGAGCATCAGCAGTTAGCGTCGAATGTGACTTCAGCAGTAAGTTAAAATCCATTACGTTTTGTACAACAATTGAGACCATTAATTTTGTATGTTTGAAAAGAAGTACTACACATTATTTTTTTTTTCATATTTATGTACAAGTGTTAGTTTAATAGCTGCCGCTAATATTACTAATGATATTAATGGGCATTATAAACCAGTAATAGTCAAAGATTAGGTAGTATCAAAAAGAAGAAAGATCCTCGCAGTGAGTACGCAACTTAAGCAGTTGCGAAAATAAATGACCTCTGCGATGCCGGTGCAGTGCTCTACCAACTGAGCTATCAAGCCAACTGGGAGCTGGTCATATTGTGAGTTCGTAATATACCCGTGAAGGATGAATAAATAAATGTAATTATAAGAGCTTATAAGTAACATATTTTTTGAACTGCGGATAAAAGATCAAATTGACCAAAAGATCCTCGCAGTAAGTACGCAACTTAAGCAGTTGCGAAAAGAAAGCCTGAAAAAAATTCAGGCTTGAACGGGATTCGAACTCATGAGATCTGCAATGCCGGTACAGTGCTCTACCAACTGATCTACTAAGCTAACTGGGAGCCGGTCATATTGTGAGTTCGTAATATACCCGTGAAGGATGAATAAATGAAATTAGGGAGGATGTTCGATGATCTCGATCCCAAGCTCTTTCTCATTTGCCAAGTTGCTGATGACTTTTATTATTATTATATATTGATGACCACATGTGAACCTTTTCACTTGTCACATGTTGTACAAAGTGAATGCCTTACTGAAAATGAATTTGTGGCCATTAGATCACAGGCCCATACAGCAGGCCCGAGAATGCTGAAAAACAGCTTTACGAAGTGGCTATTGAAGAATTCAGGTAACTAAATAAATAAAACAGAGTTGTCAGGTGATCAGTTGTTTTTGCCATAAAACTTGAAAAGTTGTGGGAGCCAAATAGAAAGGAATGTTTTGAAATTTGCAGTGGTTTAATTTTGAGTTTCAAAATTCATCATCAGCCTATTTGTGCCTAAGTACAGTGGCGCTCGGGGACAGATTCATTCAATAGGGGACTGCTGACTGCTTTATTTGGCAATGAAAAACAAAGCATTTCTACTTAGGTTAAAATTTGATTATAAGCTCGAAATTTTTATCGCATAATTCGCCCTCATCAGCTAGATCACGCATAAAAATTGTCAGCGAATAATCTTATTGTTTTTGTATTAATATACTAATCGTTCAAAACTTAACAACGAGACAGATTCACGTTTTTGTTGAATAATGGTATAAATAGGTCACGCGCAACGCGCTGCACACTTTACTCATTATCTATTCTCCTTAACAATTAGATTATGAGCTCGAGATTTCTATCGCGTGATAGTTGATGAGGGCGAAGCCCGACTCAACTATCACGGATAGGAATCGAGAGCGGGTAATCTAACTGTATAAGTATAAATCTATTAGTTGTTCAAAACTAAACAATTAAATTATCTATATCTGCATCGCAGACACTTCGAAAACGGGACAAAGCGACCGCCATTTTGTTGAAAACCGCTACTCAATATCTATGACAGATTGGTATAAATCTGCTAGTGGTCTATCACGAATGCCGTTCTCTGATTGCATGGCTACGCTACTCGATCGCTATCTATTCTGTGATAGACAGTGAGTAGCGGTTTTTTAACAAAATGGCGTCCGCCTCGTCGCGTTTTTGAAGTGTATGCGACGAGGAAACAGATAATTTACTTGTTTAGTTTGACCGACTAGTAGATTTATACTATAACAAATAGATTATTCGCTCCCGAGTTCTACACGTGATAGCTGATTCAGGCTGCGCCCTCATCAGCTATCACGCGATAGAAATCTCGAGCTCTTAATCTAATTGTTAAATAGATAGCGAGTAGTGTAGCCAATCAGAGAACGGCATTCGTAATAGAACACTAGTAGATTTAACTAAAACCGGCTGAATAGATATTGAGAAGGGTAGCTAATAAGAGAACAGCATTCGTGATAGAACGCTTGTAGATTTAAACTAAATGTAATTATATTCTGGGTGTCTTATCATTTAGAAATGGTAGCGTTATGGCGGTTGCCCAGCTGCAGTTCCAAAAAGGTGTCAATGACCCATTACAGCCTCTACGGGATGACATGAGTAATGGAACACTTGGAATGTTCACTGTTGATAGAAATCTTGTTCTCAATCCAAGTATGATTCCTTGATTCTAATTTAACTTCAAAAATGCTTATCAAATAAGTAGCTAAGAAGAAGGCCCATGGATCCATGTGTAACACTTCCAGGGTGAAAGTGTTTTAAAAGATCCTTAGAGATCTTCATTCTTACAAAAGTAATCCTTAAATTAAAGATCTCTAAACATCTGTGGATAACATTAAAGGGGCGGTGTCAGCTATTTTGTCGTGTCCCCTTGAAAAGCCAGAAAATATATTTCGTATCGGTGGATCGTTAAAATAATGGTTCAGTTTTGTTAACAATAACCGTACTAGTGCACAGAAACTAGTAGAAATTATATTTGGCTGCAGATGGTTAGGATGCAAATGGAGGCAACTTTAAAAAAATCGGCAATTTTTTTTTTAAGTTCTTCCCGTGTATTTTGGAGAAATCACTAAAAAAAAATTATTATGGTATATTGTTAATTAGTGAAATCACGTAGCATTTTTCTCCCAGCAGCATTTCTTGTTAGAGAAGAGGTTCTTAGTAGCAGCCAAATTTCCGTGACAGTGACCCTTTATTAAACTCTTCTCCAAAATAGCGGCCGAACATTCAAATAAGTTAAAATTAAAAACGTATACCAGAACTAGAAAGAACACTTTTACTCTAGTAACCCTGTAAAGCTTCAGCATATCAGGTGAAATATCAGCTGAGAAAATTCAAGTTCAAAAATGAAAAATTTACTGACGTTTGTATGACTGGCGGTATGACGTATCCCACCAGTCATACAAACGTCTTTAAATTTGTCAAAATTTTTCTTGCATTTCCTAACCTGATATGATTACAAATACGCTGAAACTTTGCAAGGTTACTAAACTAAAAGTACTCTTTCCAGTGCTGGTCGTTTAGTTAAATTTTAACTCAGTCAAATCTGTTGCCGCCTTTTTGGAGAAGGGTCTATTTTTAACGTGTGCTCTTGCTTACTGACTACCTGTTTGCGAGAAGCATCCCAGAATAATTATAATCAATATGGAAAAGATGGTCACCTTTTTTTCCTGTCCTTAGCTTCAAAGCCTACTGAAGAAACAACCTCAAAGGGAAGCCCAGACACAGGTTAGTGCGTGACTTTGAAAGCACGAATGATTATTTAAAATTTTAACTCATTCAAATCTGTTGCCGCCATTTTGGAGAAGGGTCTACTTTTGTTGTGTGTTCTTGCTTACTACTTGTTTGCGAGAAAAATCCGAGAATATAATCAATATGGAAAACATGCTCGCCTTTTTGCCCTGTCCTTAGCTACAGCTTCCCCTCCATCGACAAAGCCTACTGAAGAAACAACCGTAACAGCTTCAACAAAGAAAAGCCCTGACACAGGTTAGTGACTTTGAATCGACATATGATAAATATAAAATTCAATTCTTAAACTAGTCATTTATAGTACTGAATAAGCCATTCAAAGTGATTCAGTTATGTCTGTTTAAAAGCGAGGGTACTTCCTCCCAAAAGTAGTCTGTGTACTTATGAAATGTGTTAATGTCCATGGGAGTCGCTATAGATAGTTATGCCGCATTATAGTCACTGAAGATGGCTTCACGGGCCCTTAACTCAGAGAAGACATTGGAGCCTTAAGCAAGATCCCATTCCTAAAGGGAGAATTATCACAGGAATTGTGACCTTTTGTGGTCAAAATGGTGTTAAAACACCCTCACTTAATCACATAATAATTCTAGTACATCAAGAAAAAGAAATCAACTGAACTCCCGGAAAGGAACAACTTCATGACATACTCTGGTGCATTTTGGAGACGAAAACGCGAGACTTTGAAATCAACAAGCCTTAAATTTTTGTTTTAGATGCAGACCATTCTAACCAAGTCCATCTGTGGCCAAAGATGCTCATCGATGGTCTCACTGCACTGGGGTGACAATCTACAACAAATCTGAACAATAACTTTAGGTTTTTTGTTGATATAGAAACGTTTTGGAGTTTTTGATATAACGCCAAGTTTCCGTGATGCTGTCCCTTTAACAAGGACTGAGAATACGATGTTCAATCGATTTATCAGAACATCCTGTCGCATAAAAATGCCATCATATATCACGCGACAAAATCCGCCCTCGGTAACTTGATAAACACCATAGAAACCTAATACACAAAGATTCAAAATCCACAGTTAGTAACTTGCTTTAGGTTCCTTAAGGCTCACCTACCACTTGCATGTTTTTATTCAGTTCTTCACCAATTCTATTCATAGCATTTATCAAAGGTGCTTATGCTACCTTTTCTCCATTTGTGTTTTTCCTTGTCGAAACGAGCATCCTTGTCTGTGAATTTTCCCTGAATTCGACGTTCAAGGGAAATGTTATCTCACTTTCAGTTCTTCAGACTAGATGTATGCATCGTTTGACAGTATTGGCGATGGTTTGTAGCGATCGCTCTGATTTTCGCGTCACTGCAACGATCTGAAACAATCGAGAACTTTGTTGAATTTGAATGACGAAAAAAATCTGTTAAGGCTATCATTTTCAACTTTTTTATCATTCTATTTCGTTTGACGTCTTGTGTGATGGTACCCCCTTGCAGGACCAGAAATTTTTGTATAAAGGTTACTGTAAGTTTCTGTAGCTTTTTAGTGTTGAGAAAACGTAGCTGATGTTATTATTTTCTATTTCAGAGGCTTTGATTTGGACTCAAGAGCCCGACAAACCAACCAAGATAGCAGAAGATGGAGTAAACAACAAGAATGTGAGACTCGTGTGGACGTACTTAGCTGACGTTGGTGAAACTATTATCGCGCTGACCTTTTTTAGAGAGGACGTAGACGGACGAAACAGAGTTTTGATTGCGCAGAGACTTCCCAACACTGCGTTCGAACTCAATGATAATTTTGGCGGATACTGTCGAGCGGAGCTTCCGTCCCAGCTGCTGATATTCAACGTGGACAACGTTAAGGAATACAAATTCACTCTTGAAGTCACTTTCAGTAAGGGTGGTTCCTTTCATAGAGCGGTGAGCTCTGTAGTTGTTGAAGTATATGGTAAGTGAAGATTTATCTTATTTCGAATTCAAAAGAGCTTACTTCTTTTACATGTACTTGATTGCTTGCAATAATCTATTTGCTTGCACATAACCACCATTAGGAGCTAAACATAGCAAGTTTCAGACTATTATATGGCGGCTTTACAGCTGTGTTATTCACTTGGTCTTTCCATCTAGTGTTGGATCGTTTGTTTTGAGATATTCTCTGTCCCAATTTTCCGATAGCAAGTTCTCGATTGTCCGAAATCCGTTAATTTCCTACGTGGTTCACATTGAGGATAATGAGGAAACCAACATCACGAAAGTGGTTTACAGAAGGGTCCTCTGAAAGATTACAAGAACAAATAAAAACCTAAATTATAGAAACAAGAAACAAGAAATGAAAAAAATTATATACAAGAGTTAAAAGTAGAATTAACTAAAAAAGAATCATAAAATGGCTTTTGACAGCCCGCGTTTAAAGAGAGATTTAGCATCGCGTTTACGGCAAACGGCAAACGCCAGCCGGGCTGAATTTTTCTCTTTGATTAAAAACAGGAAGCCTTTTTGGTTTAAGCTTACCTCCACCCAGTCGGCAACAGCTATCGAGCAAACACGAAAAAGAGAGAAGTGAGTACGAGAAACACAAGTTTATGCATTTTAGAACAAACAGCGGCTTGACGTTACCCGTTTGGCGTTAGCCGTAAACGCGAAGCTAAATCACTCTATTGACTCTGTTTCCCTTGTCGCAGGATCTAATCTGTTCCAGATTTCTGAACTAAAATTAATTGACGACCAGTGGCCCACATTGTGTTGCATCTAGGTTAAGGACCACTGGGTTCGTTTTCCCAGCGAAGGCCATTATACTCTTCGAGTCACATTATTCTAGAAGTGTTTTTTTTTTTTTTAATAAGATTCACTGTTGATACTCAAGCTTATGGTAGGTGTAAACGATGAAACTTGTTTCCAATTTAATCTAATACAATTGGTACCGGTCACTGGCAAACTGCAGAGTGTAGACGCGTAGGCTGGGTATATTAATCAGGCTACAACAGTTCAGTAAATGGTGGAAACGTGCCAAAAATTTGAGAAAATTCCAGACGGCTTTTCCATGATGTCACGCAATTACTCACTTGGCGCCCTTTTGGTTCAGCAACTTTCACGTCGTGTGGTATTTTCGGCATGACATTCAATGAATTGTTGGAAAAGAAAGAATACCAACTTCCTCAATCGTGCTGATGTTTCTGCATCATATCATATCATGGGGGTAATGAATGCGCCATTTTCCGGCGATTCTAATACCCCACAGAAGTGGCTTTAAAACACAAACTCGGCTAGATTTGAGTATGAATTGAGTATGACCCTCTACTTTTCCCTAAAACACATCTTTAACGAAAGAGAATCGTAAGATTTGAAACCGCGGTCTTGCTTGTAACATTACGTTGCTTGCTGAAACCAGTACTAGGACAACTACGATGAACTTTCGGGATCACACACTGGCACAAGTTCCTTGAACACAACCCAACTAGATTAACAAAAACCTGGATGCTCCAAAACTATGACCAGGATAGCGACAAGGAGGACAAAATAACGAGTTACCGACTTCTCAAACTGCTCGAAAAGAAAAAGCAATAGAAGAAAAATAGAGTGACGCCAAACGACAAAGAAAAGCACTGCTGGAGCGGACGTCACATCCTCAACAGAGACCAAAGAAAAGGGGGAAAAAAGGAAAACCGAAGCAATCCGTAAGAACTTATTACTTACGTAAAAACATATTCATTTACAATGACTGTTCTCGTTTTTACTGTCGCGCTTTGACTTTAAAATTCAAAACTTACAAAATGTGTCAAAGGTTTGGGACCATGGCCACAAAATACTCAAGGACTGAGTTTAATCTCACGGAGGGAAACGGCTAAAAGGAAGCGTAGAATTCGGTATAAATGCGGAATAAATGAGGTTACCTTTTAAGCCTTTATGGCTTCCTCGTTAAGTGCGATTTATATTTCGATTCCTGGGCCAACAAAAGACGATGCGAACAATTTTTTAATACCTTTCAGGTCACATTTCCTTCTCGAATGGCGTCCACGAATCTTTGTACCATAGCATAATGCGAGTATTGCGTTACAGTTACCACTAGTCACCGTTCAATCTGTATTCACGAGTTGTTTCACAGTAGCTGTTGATTTGAACAGCACGAACAAAAGAAACAACAATAAATTAGTGTTTATAAAACAGGATTTGAATAACGCCTATTTTCGCTTTTACATTTCCCGGGGGCAGCCATGTTGGATTTCATGACGTAAAAGGGTTGCTCAATTGTTTCACACAAAAGAACTTCTGCTAACTGACAATAGCTTTGCACCCGTATGACGTTATAAAATCCAAATGGCGGCGTGCGGGAAATTTAAAAGCGAAAATAGACAATAATCATGTCTAATTTTCAGCACACTTGAATGTTATTTCTACTTTCAAACTAAAATTTAGACATTTCCAACAATTTGACGTCGAAGTTTGTTGTCGGAGTGAGTGTTTCCTTTAACTGACACCCTGACTTTGAAAGATACCTTGAACACTCAACATACATTAGCTAATTACAAGTGAGATAAACAGACTCATCCAGAGCACGCACAAGAAAAGCACTGTTAGGTCACTTTTCAGATTTGTACTGTTAGGAAATCAAAAATTAATGCTTATAATAAATAATTAATTCAGCAAAATGTTATACACTGTATTATTATATAGCTGAACTGGTCCGCGATGAAAAGGAGCATTTTTATTGGCTCCCTGAGCGGTCCGAATTTTCCTATACGGACCGCTAAGATGGACCGCTAGCGTCTAGTGTTTAGTGGTAACTGTTTCAGTTTTGACAACGCAAAGTAAAAACTGTTTCCAATTTACTTTATATAGTAGAAACTGTCGGTTTAAATCGTGACGTCGGAGTTTTACTCCGAGAGCACTGACGAAGGAACGAAAACAAGCTCTGAAAACAACAAACTCGACGAAGAAACCAAAGAAAACTCCGTCGACAAGGCCTCAGAGTACCGCGACTTCATTGAGCAACAGCAGGCCAGAAGCACTACAGAGAAAACCAAATCTGACCTTAAAATATGGTTATAATTTTGCCACCAACGGAACGAGTTCAGAAAGATTCAGGCAATACCCTGGGTGGAACTTAATCTGCTGCTCTGCGCTTTTTTTTAAAGATGCGAGAAAGAAAAATGGCGACGAATACGAACCTGGATCTCTGACTTGCCTGCAACGAAGTATCCAGCGTTATCTTAATACCCACGGGACGGGTTCACAAGCCAATCTCATTCAAGGTGGCGAATTCAAGCTATCCCGAGAAGTCCTCAGTGCAAAAAGAAAACAGCTTGTCGTGGAGAGAGGGAAAGGCAATCGTCCACAAGCAAGCCGAGAAGTCACCGCTGTTGAAGAAGACAAGCTCTTTGCCGAAGGAGAATTTGGCGAGCACAACCTGGTTGCTCAACAGCGCACAGTTTGGCGGCTCCTGGCTTTACATTTTGGCTTTAGAGCAAGAGATGAAAGTAGAAGGCTTCAGTGGGGCGACGTCAGCCTTGAAACTGATCCGGACACAGGCAATGAAATGCTGGTCTGGAAAGCTGAGAGAGGTTCGAAGACGCGCCAGGGGCAGGACAAAGCAAGCGGTCACCGAGCATTTTATCCTACTGCTCAAGCTACTGATAACGAGCGATGTCCAGTCAAGTACTATCAGTTGTTCAGAAGTCACAGGCCCATCGAGATGAACCAACCAGAGGCACCATTCTACTTGGCCATAAAACATCAAAGAAAGGCTACTAATGCAGTGTGGTACAAGAAAAGTCCGCTTGGAAGAAAGAAAAGAAATGTCCGCTCGTCCTTTTTTGCAAGTTTATGGCCCGAGCCGAAAAGGAACTCGACCAATATTTTCCCAATACGGACCTCACGCTAGTTCAATAACATATATGTAAAGTGCAATACTGTGACCTTTTGCTGGTCAGTAGTTATAAAATAATGTATCTTTTACATGTATTCATTTACTTGTCGTTGCCCTTTTTAATTATTTATTTGTCTATTTATTTTTTCATGTAAAAGTTTGAAAAAATATTTTTAAAATGACTAGTCAAAGTTAAAATACCTGGAGCTTATTTCGTTCTGCTGAATAATCTCTTTTTATTGTTACATTTGTTATATTTACGGAACAATCTCTTTCAATTGTTAATATTTACTGTTTTTAGTTCCTCCAAGAATAACTGTGCCACCAGCAAGGACTTCCCGAGTTGATGCAGGACAGAATTTGACACTGATGTGCAATGCTTCCGGTGACCCCAGACCAAACATTACCTGGACAAGAGAAGGTGCCACACAGGCAAATCAGTTAGTCAATGCCACTGGTTACAGACTGTATCTTGTTAATGTACAGAAAGGGCATGTCGGATTATACCGATGTACTGCTAGTAATGGATATGGAACTGTGTCAAGTCTTGCCCTTGTTAACGTAAGATGTAAGTATTTTTGTCATTTAAATGTTGTATTTGTGTAATTTAAATGCTGTAAATTTGGAGTTTTTATTTAATAGTTGTGCACCATTTGTTTCTGACAGGTCCAAGTAACCAGTGTGACATATTCACAGTTGGAATTACAATTTTGGGAATGGAATTTAAGGATGCTTTTCGCAACAAAGCATCTGTTGAGTATCAGCAGTTAGCGTCGAATGTGACTTCAGCAGTAAGTTAGAATTCATTATGTTTTGTACAACAATTGAGACCATTAAGTTTCCATCTTTAAAAAGAAGTACTGCACATTATTTTTTTTTTTTTCATATTTATGTTCAAGTGTCAGTTTAACCGTTGCCGCTAATACTACTATTGATAATAATGAGCATTATAAACTAGTAATAATCAAAGATTAGGGAGTATCAAGTAGAAGAAAGATCCTCGCAGTAAGTACGCAATTTATGCAGTTGTGAAAAGAAATCCTGAAAAAAAAAAAAATAGGCTGTAACTTGATTCGAACCCATGACCTCTGCGATGCCGGTGCAGTGCTCTACCAACTGAGCTATCAAGCCAACTGGGAGCTGGTCATATGTCAGTTCGTAATATACCCGTGAAGGATGAATAAATAAATGTAACTGATAAAAGAAACATATTTTTCGAACTGCGGATGAAAGATCACATGAATAGAACAAAAGATCCTTGCAGTAAGTACGCAACTTAAGCAGTTGCGAAAAGAAAGCCTGTCTTAGGTAAAGTTTCATTTTGAAAATAATTTTAAAAAGGTCGTTGACTGGCTGCATGCGAGAAAATCCCGCTGCATAAATGGTGACCCTTTGATTTACAAAACAGTAAATGAACAAACGAAAGCAGAGCTACGTACAGTTTTCCCCGAAAAAAGGGTAAAAAGGTAATGAGTATTGGAAGAGAAAGATAGCATTGTTGTGAGGAATTATATCAGCTGACTTAGTTTGTGTTAGACACAAATATTATCTTTCCACTTTGTATTGCTTACTCCAGTTCTATATTTTTGCCAACAGATTGCAAGCGTTTATACAAAATTCCCACAGAAAGAGCTTTACGAACTGGCCATAGAGGAATTCAGGTAAGTGCTTGATTATGATAAATCTGAGTAGTAAGGGTGGGACCGTGGAGGAGGGAAGGGGGGAGGGTGGGTCAAAAGAGTTTTTAGCCAATCACGGAGAACTTGTAAAATGTAAGAATAAATGTTAAAATTCCTGTTGTTGTTGAGGTTTTTTTACTATAAATTTTTTGATTTTTTTTTACTTAAGAATTTCAATTTTTTATATCCTCCCGATTTTCTTCTTTTCTAGGAATGGTAGTACTGGTGTGGTAGCCATTGTTCAGCTACTGTTCGGTGATCCATTGCAGCCGCTCCTCAATGGCATAACTGATGGCAAGCTTGGACCATTGACAGTTGTCAGTAAGTTGGACATAAATCTAAGTATGTGTAGATGTGACATTCTCTTTTTGAGATCGGCAGCTTCCACCTCAGACAGAAGGCGACTAATTTTATTTTGTGAATCACAACGACGTTGCCCTACCACTGAATTACAGGAGACTGGTGTCAACTTGACTTTAAGAACAGCAACAAGAAAAGTACTTAAAAGAGGACATCTACGCAAAAGAGCCTTTTTTTTATGATAGTGGTCCAAATTTTTCATTTCAGTACAAGTCATTTGCGATGCGATTTCACCCTTGAAGCCGAATTAACACGCGCTGGTGCGAATACTAATTCTGGTTCGTAAGTCTGGTGCATCTCAGTAAGTTGAATGGCCTCACACGT
>NW_028145641.1:1010000-1066056 GCF_977016875.1 Pavona decussata
TGCTATTTGTCCGCGGCCAGCTAACACAAATGCATTAACCCAGTTCTTAGTTCGAGTAGGAGTGGGGGGGAGGGGGGGGGGGGGGGAGGGGGGATGGCACAAAATCGCTCCTGGGCTTTGTACCTTTACGACCTTTGAGGCTAGGTTTTTCTGTAAATTTATCGTTGGTATTGTAGATTGTTATGATACAAGTTTATATTTGTCGTTTAACGTCAAGTCAAGATTTTTCTGTCTCATAGTAAAATGATATAGTAGAATAGAATAAAATATATCATTCACCTCTCAGTTGAAGAAAGTCAAATGAAAGCAGATCAGTCTTTTTTGTCCTCTGATACAATAGGAACGCTCTTTCCTGCATGGAGTTTGCGGCAGGTAGGGGGTTGGGGGAAGAGGGGGGCTTATTAATCAAGAGACACTAATGGAGGAGCGCTAAATAGAAGGGGGCCACTAAGTGGAAGTGGGACGTTAAATCGAGTCATTACTGTACGTCATTTGAGTTTGCAGCGAGTTGTATGGTCACGGTTGTTAATAAACTTTCAGAAAACGGCTTACCGTTGGCACTACTGTTCCACTGCCCCCTCTGCAAGATGGCTTTTAAACGTTGAGTCAAAATTTTTGTTTCCCTTTCAATAACAATGGCGCGGATTTTATGGAAATAGAAAAATATACCTCTCTACCCTGAGAGGTCAGTGTAGTCATATAAGAAGGACTGTTTGAGGAGACATTGACTAACATTTCTACAACCTCAGCGAAAGTCGTCATTAAAATCGAGTAAATTGAGGAACGTTGACGTGAGTAGATGATATAAATGTCTGTCGTTATTGACCTGATTGGTCAACGAAATTGAGGTGTTATTGGTCGTTTGTAAATATAGCCGTGATGTTACTGGCTGTGAGGACTATGAAAAGTGATTCCTGCGTTTCGATCCGTTTTTTGTGAGTTGTAGGTAAAATTAGTCGTTTAAACCATATCACTTATACATTTATACATTTTTACCACCAGTACTGACATTCCACAATTTATTTGACTCTGAAGATGACTTCCGCTCAAGTTGTAGAAGCGTCAGTCACTGTCACCTCAAACAGTCCTTCTCAGGACTCACACACTCGGATGATCATCATATAGGTACTTATTACATGACTCCTGGGTTCAAACCACTGACAGAAAATCAGAACAATAGTAAACAAAAATCAATGCTTTCTTTCTCTTTCCAATCTGGGAAATGAGCTTTGTGATATATAAAGACGATTATGATTTTCATTCATTGGGTGTTTCCTTTATTTAATAACCACGCTATATAATTCATTAAAGCTGAGGACGTGACTCTCTTCCTGAGCATCATACTATGTATCAAACACGAGGCGAGGAAGGATATTTAATCTGATTTATAAACACCGAGAAGTATTTGGCTAACTTAAGATTCTCTGTAATTGATAATTGACAGTATAATAAAACTATTATGTTAAGTAAACAGTGTACATCTTATCTTAACCCTTTCCCGCCCAAGAGAATGAGCTCAGTATTTGGTCAATTTGTGTGAAATTTGCACAACCAAAAGATCTTGGAAAGATCTACAAATTGAAGGCATAAAATCATGCCCCCCTCCTATATGAGACTTGATTTACCACCCCTCAAACTTTTGGATTTTTTTCCTTTGTATGTTAAGGGCCCAGTTGATATCTTAGAACAAGCAATGCACTGAGAGCTGTACATTAAGCTATAGTTTAGGGGAATACCCAGTAGATACAACGAATAGGAAAATTTTCAATGTTTTTCTTCTTTCGTTTTGGACTTTTCTCACTCTTATATGTGACCTCCTCCATCTCTGTTGGTGTGATTTATAGCACACCCCAGAAAATACCTTTTAAATGGTACATCACATGTGGTCTCCCAGTTCATAGTTAACGATGTAGAAAAATTCGACATTTCCCTCGGGCAGGAAAGAGTTAAGTTAATACTGTAACTGTCCATATTTGAAAATGCATTTTTGATCTGACGAAACTTGAGAGTTGAAGGAAAGTTATAAATTTGCACATTAAAATTTACTTTTTATCTGGGCGTCAACACTATTCTAAACTATTTTGTCGTTGAATTATCGGCAACAGTAAACACTACATGATTTTTTCTGAAGGAAAAACTACAATCAACGAGATACGTATTGTTGTTGTTGTTGTCATTGTTGTTATATGGACATTTCTACCATTAGCGCTACTCAGCTGTCAGGTCACCAAGGTTCTCGTACAGTGTGTTGTCGTAGTCACTCAGATTGACGTACGTCTAAAACGGAAAAAAATAAATAGTCCCAATATTAGTATAATTATTTCTAAGAATTCACCTCATTTTCCCCAGCTTCCAGAATCTCCAATACTCAAGAAAAAGAGAACTAAAAAAAAAATAAAAACAAAAAACAAAACAAAACCGAAAATAAAGGGAAAAAATTTTCGTTAAAGAACGCAGGAGCTTGATGTAGGCTTTACTGAGGAGATGACTGTAAACTATATCCTACGAAAGTAAGTTTCCATTCAAGATGTGGTCGTTACTTGAAATAGGGTTAGTCTATATATCTGGATATTTACAAATCCAAAATCCATCCTTAAGGAATAGGCGAATTCCGACAACAAAGTTTTTTGGTTTTAGTTGATACACTTGATGTAATCATAACAGGCAATAAAACCTACGTATCATGCACGCAAATTGATCTTAATCTTCAGGTCCTTAATTTCGTAAAAATCTGCCTCGAAAAATTGCTAAGAGTTCGATTTTCTGAATTTGCCGCAAGGTTGGAAAGATGTGTTGAATTTTTTTTCTTTCTTTTTTTTCTTTTTCTTTTAAAGAGAGCTGACAGTGCACTAATGCACTAATTTAAAGTTTCATTAGAAGCTGCGAGGCATAGGTAGGTGTCAGAAACGTTCTGAATGTGTACTCACGCAGTGAGCATAACAAAAGCAGACTGATACATCGCGGTTGTTTTTATGGTTTCATTCTGCAGTTTCCTGATTGAAAAGACATCTCCTTTCAATTGATTAATATCACAAAAACTACGAAAACGCCTCCTAATGCAGAAAAGTTTCGTTTTAGAGCCCACGTTATAATCATTAAGAAAATCATACTTCCGGTTTGCATTTAAAGTTAAGCCGAAGCTGGACATATTTCCCGAAAAGGGCCGGTGATAGACAATAAATTTAATGCAGTTTTAATAAGGTTCCGTCCTATGGACTGTAATAACCTATACAACTTCGCCGTTCCAACACCATTTTTAATTAATTCGATCGCTATTTTTTTTTAGTATCTATTTAACAAATCGACGGCAGTTTTCTATTGTCTATACTGTTATAGACCATAAAATGACGTCAAAAAATGTTCAAAACTTAAGTAGAACTGCGAGCCGCAGGCAAGTCGTTTCACTTCCGAGTTTTGGACATTTTATGGCGTCATTTTATGGTCTAAAGGAGTAAAGACCATACAAAACTGCCGTCGATTTGTTTTTTACAATAACATGGAAAACGTACGAGCGGAATTGGCAATTTTTTTTCGTTGAGAAAACGCGTGCGTTACATCTGACGTCATTTTTATTGTCTGTACTCTTATAGACAATAACTACCAGCCAATCAGCGCGCGGGAATTTGGACAGTTATTGTAAGAAACAGTATCCCCTTACCTTGTGCTTTTTCCAAAAATTTTTCATGGTCTTCCTAAGTTCATCAAAAGTACTTCGATCATTTGGGTTTTCTTCCCAGCACTTTAGCATGATCTCGAACCTAAACCATCAAAATAACAAAAATTGTAATTAAGAGCAACTCAAATATAGCATTCTAAGTCAACGAATCCGATCATTGCCTATTAGAGAGCTTTGGAATTGTCAAGGAACATGTGTCTTTGTACAGCAATAATTGAGGTTTCAGATTGTTATTCAATAAAGCTACAAAAACTCAAACCCCATCTTCACAGCGTAGCATAAGCAATAAGCTGGAGGATGCAAACTTCCAAAGTGGCCTACGGGTCTCTGGTGAGACTTGAGGGGCAACTGTACAGAGTAAGAGGAATCAAATTAGTGTTACCGGTTATCTTTCAACCGTCTATGGCCTAGTAGTTGAAGGCACTAGACAAGAGAGCTCTTGCATCAGTTTGAGAATATTTTATCTGAATCTCTCACACTGGCTGGAAATACGGTGAGAGCATGAAAATTACGAAAGATGAGAAAAAAAAAAATCCCAATACTTTGTTAATGAATATGTCAATTTAGTGGGACAAACTAAGCAACGCCCAGTAATGAATATGATCACATGGTAGATAGCAATATCACAATTTGAAAACAACAGTAGCCACAGAAAAGTAGACTTCAGCAAGGAGGGTCGACGATCATATGATGAAAACCGTCTATATCCTGCATTTAAAATCACTAAAATCAAGAACTTCCATAGCCTGCGAACAGCAGACGTATTTCCGGTCGTACCTCCGACCGGAAATACGTCTGCTGTTTGCAGGCTAGAACTTCCATGGCTGTCTGTTCAAGTAAAGTTGTTTTTTCCCCTTGACATTTTGAAACAAAAGCTACTTACAGTTTGCTATCCACATGTCTTGGTTTTGGCATTCTGTATCCTTCTTGGATTTTCCCGGCAATATCTCGAGCATTTATGTTCGGGTATGGAGATCCGCCTGGAATAAGATAAAAATTACTCACTGTATTTTGCCTTATGTCGTTATTTAATATGTGCCAGTGTAATTGCTAATTAAGGACAATGATCGCTGTGCCAACGTGTTTCTCTTTTCCTTGGTGGGAGTATTTCCTCCGTATGAGTATTTAACTCGAGAGTGAGACAAAACTTACCAATAGTGAGAATTTCATAAAGAAGAATACCGTAACTCCACCTGCAAAAAGAATCAGTAAACAAATAAATCATGGAGGACTGAAGAAGGAACAAAGAGAACAAAACAGGATGGTTTTAGGAGCGATGAAGGCAAGGAAGGAAGGAAGGAAGGAAAAGGAAGGAAGGAAGGACTAAACACTTGACTTTGGATGGAGAAAGTTGTGGGGATGAAGGCCTACTTTAACATACAGCTGAACATCTTATCAAAAAACCAATGTTGTTCAGTTTCAAATGAATACTGACACGTCACTTTGTGTGGTATATACTCCATACAACAAGGCCTCATAAGCTGTCCACTTCACAGGAAGTCGGCCCTATGAAAAGAAATATAAGGATACCTGTGGTGAGGCAACATTCACATTAAAAGTGGTACTTTGTATTTGAGGACCAAAACTCAAGGTTTGTGAGAAAAATCATTAAGAGTAAAACCCCTTTAACATTATTTCTATTTTCAACCCTTACCCGACTTTTTCTGGTATAAATATCATCCTGTTGTACATTCCTTGCCATCCCAAAATCTGTCACTTTACACTTCTCTCCTTCGCCAACAAGAACATTTCTCGCGGCTAAGTCGCGATGGATGATCTAAATAAAAAGATTTATTTACGTACAGTTTAAGTGAAAATTTTTTACAATTTGCGTTAATAATTTTCATCAGGGTATCATTTTCTTTTTCTCTTAGCTGGTTCTAACACGCGTGCGCACAAAATGGCGGGAGATTTTGTCGCTTGGCACGTTTTTGCGTTAACCGACGGTTTGTTTGCAGACGATTACAAGCACCTTATCCAACAACTCGCCTATTTCAATGACAAAAGCTGTAGTGGAGCGCTAAAAGTTAATCAAGGCCTTCAATGCTTAAACAAGCTTGCTGTTTTTGTCGGCCTTTAAAATGAAAGACAGGAAGTGACTATACCATGACGTATATCTCGCATGCGCGATAGGGAACTATACGTCACATACTATGTAGTTGCTAAGCGCAGACCATAATTCAAACAAACCTTTTTCGAAGACAAGTAACACATTCCATCAGCAACCTGCCAAGCGAACTTCATCAACTGTTCGGCGGTCAGATTGGTCTTCGGCTTTACATCCGGGTTTCTAAAGTACATGTCGTTCAGCCCTCGACTTTTTCTCAAGTACCCCAGCAGGTCACCAAACGGGACATACTCAATAAGGACTAACAAGGGATCTATAGAAAACAAACTACATGATGGATGGAAGAGCCACTTTGAAAAGATGAAAAGCCACTTTGTGGAAATGCTGTTAAAAAAGTCTTTATTATTGTTAGTATTATTGTTATTATTATTATTATTATTATTATTATTATTATTATTATTATTATTGTTATTATTATTATTATTATTATTATTATTATTGTTATTATTATTATTATTGTTATTATTTGTTAGTAAATGGGAAACACGTGGACATGCTCCTGTGCAATCGAGCTAGAAAGATAGCCTTTAAAAATATGCGCGTTGTTCCTTTCTACTAACAAAATTTTTAGTATGTGTACAGAAGGCAAGTAAGTCTCCTTATGGATGCAGAAGCTGTATTCTATTACCATTCTTTGTGACGCATCCTATAAGCTTGATGACATGGGGATGAGGTTTCATTTTTTTCATCAACTCAAGTTCTGAGAGTAAGTCCTTTCTGTCAGAGTCAGGAGCATTTTCTGCAGAGAAACAAAAGTTAAAACGTTATCAAGATTATTGTGCTGGGAAATTGTTCACACCTAATCTCTTCATTATTGGCAAAACATTGTTTTGACAAAACAAGAACTCGACCAAGAATACTGTATCGTAGACTAGCAGAAGTCCCTTATTTTTCTTCGGGATAGTAACTCGAGCAGACAACGCGGACGCTCGCGCGTGGGTTCGCTAGCTTTACTATCCTGTAGAAAAATAAACAATGCTCCTACTTTAGTTGTATCGAGACTTATGTCGTTAAGTTGAACAGTACTGAATCTGATGAAAATGGACGTCGAGGTCCCTACGATGGGTTGCTATTAACTGCGTTTTCACCCAAGTCGACGCAAGTCCATCGAACGCTAGTAGAAGCAAGTGATAGCTGAGTTAGTACTAACTGTTGTTTCTCTGGCATGGGAGTGCCGTAAAGCTGCATTAAAGTGATTAAAAAGTACCTACAACGTCCGTTGACTTACGAGGCCATATTGGCGACGCAAATCGAAAGTTCAATTCAAAGCATGCGATGTCTCTCGGGCCCAACTGGCCAGAGCAGATTGTGACGATGATCAAGAAGAACCCAACCCACCTTTCAGCATTTTCACAGCCACTGTTATATTTTCCTGTCTACCGCGCATGTCTCTTACTGTTGCTTGAGCAACCTGCGAAAATGCTCCTTTGCCAATAACCTTGCTGACGTTTACTTGCTCCCGACTGATTTCCCAACTTCTTCCCGAGGGATGAAGTGGCATATAGTCTCCAACTACTGCTGTTGCATCACTCGTTGGCTCATTCGCCTGCTCCTCGCCATCCTCGCTTACGGGTTGTGCACTGTCTTTTTCCTGCTCAGGTATTGGATTCTAGTAACAAACATTGTGAAAAAACAAGACTGCAGCAAAACCATATATGTATGCTAAAATAAAGTGCTTTAAGCTCGTATCGGTGAACGACGTCGAAAAACATTTACAGACTTGGATTACAAGGTTGGTAATTTATTGCAGTTCGTTAAAGAAAAGGACAGGTGAATTAGCGTAATATTGAAAGGGTCTTTAGGTGGCCCACGACAGTTGCCAGTACTTTCCATCACAAATATTTTAGGGATCAATACTACCATCCTCAGTATCGATGGATACAACAATAATGGTATCCAACAAATGCTTTAAGAGCTTATAACTCAAAAGCGAGTTCGATAACTCCAATTTATTATTATGGAGCTACAATCAGCAACTTTTGATAAGAAATGCGAGGGTGGGTTCAGAGTGAAACAGTTGCATTTCTGGAAATGCAGAGTTAGCTACATAATAAAACCATTGTCCACATGAATCCCAAGACCCTTGCCTACATTTACATAAGGTTCATGGAATGACTCCTTAATGAATGATTCTCTTATAAATAGCTACTATAATAATTGTTTTATTTTCATCGCTAACTATCAAGACTGCAGATTTACAGCGAGCTTACCATTGCTTGAATCTCTATCTCCTTACCTACATGTAGTTAAGTGTCATGGCATAACTGTTGGGAAATGATTCTCGCTTAAATAGCTATTATAATAATTGTTTTATTTTCATTGCCAGCTAACAAGACTGTAGGCTAAACTAGAGCTTACCATGGGTATAACATTCTGCCTGCATCTTGGGCACGGACGTCGCATTCTCCAGAGCGCAACGGATAGAATGATAATTATTATCAACAATAAAATGATACCAGAATTATAAGCAGCATGAAGATCAGCACAAGAACCTATAAATAAACAGAAATATGAACATAACGTCATTCTTTGAATTTATGCTATTTTATTCATAAAATAAAGTCATTTATTTCTGGGCTCACGATTAACAACAAATTAGAAGCATATTTACACAGGAAACAAATCCTCTCACCTGTTTGATTTTCCGGAGGCTTAGAACTACCTGCGAAATATCCGCAAAAATGCGACGCGTTAGAAGTAAGACAAAAGCTGATACAGTTTAAAGGCCTTATACCTTACAGGAGAAACTTTTTATACATGACTTTTCTACACTAACTTGTGAACAAGGAAGATTATGAGTGGTTTTAGTTTAGCCAATTGACATACAGATCAAATGAAAATAAAATGGAAAAATAAGTTGTTATTTAAAGTAAATCCAGATACCGCTAACAAGGATTGAAAGGTATAGACAACACTTACCTTAAACCAACACGAAACCGCGAAACATAAAATTTACTTTCCAATGTGAATAAAAAACGTTGTGATTATGAACGGCGCGTTAAATAACTACATGGCTGCATTTGAAACAACTGCACTAACTAGTTAATCAAGCATTTCTTTTCGTTTACGAGCCAGACATGAAAACTAAATCATATATCCACTTCCCAAGAATCTCCAAGCAACTTCGACCTTCTCAATGTTGCCTTTTGTTCTTTCATTGATTTGTATGGCGCAGACTTAACAACATTCACACTCCAAGCGTTTGTCTACTTTGTCTGTTGGAATTTGCGAATCAAACATCCTACAAAATCACCGAAAACTAAGAGAACATTTACATCATTTGATTTACCTTACCTCCAAATATCACCACAACCTTGATTCTATCTTTGTTCTTTAAACTTTCCCCATATTTATTTGTAGCGGTAACCACAAATTCGTACTGCTTGCCTTTCTCCACTCTAACAACAAATTCACGTTTGGAAATATCATTTATAACATCCACCATCGTCCACTGTTCATCGTTTCCTATTCGTTTGTAGATGGTATATCGCATGATGACAGCTCCATTGTTATTTGGTTCATTCCATTTCAGGGTCACTTCGTCATCTCTTACATCGGCTGTGATAACTACAGGCTCTGGAGCATCTGAGTGGGTATTGGAAAAGTGACCAAGCTATTAGTTAATAAATTGTCATCTGTGTTTCACAGTTGAAACTTTTAGTTACCACAGTAAAAACCTGCAGTAATAGTATTATAAGCCAAAGAGAGTGAGAGATTTTAGAACAGACAAAGGTAAAGAAACCTTGCAAGGAACGATACCTTTTTTTGCGCTCGCAATATTTTTTTTTTTGCCTTTATTATTCGGACGCATCGCAATTATTCTCGCATAGTTCCCCATTATCTGAACGCCTGAACCAGGGTAGAAATAACGTACTCAAGAGACCACAGGACATAAAATTGGACCAAGGATGACACTAAAGGATTGTGATAATGTGTAAAGCTACGTCGGCCTACTGTTATAAATACTTACCTTCAAACTTTGTCTTGATATTTTTATGACTGGTGTTTCCTTTAAACACATAATTCCTGGCAGAAACCATCACAGTGTAGTGGGTATTTTTCTGTAGCTCTCCAATTTCGAGGCTCCTCCCTGTAGGGTCAGTAACGTTTCTTTCCTGTAGTATGCCCACTTGGTATGCTGTTATTGGACTTCCTCCATCGTTAGCTGGTGGACTCCATCTTATTGTCAATGAGGTGGCTTGAATGTCTGCAGCTGTTGATGTGATGATAGGGGAACCTGGAGTCTCTAATATAAAATAATAAAAAAAAAAAAACTTTATTGTTAGCTTTATTGTTTGAGAATTATACCCATCCCAAAGATGAGTGCCTGGGGGCAGTGGCGAATATGCTTATCCTTTTCCCAATAAACAATGGTTGCTGAGAACAATTTTTGCCGCCGATAATACTGAGCGTTAACCAAACATACACCGCAATTGAAAATATAGCAGTTGAAGTTGGTTAGAGAGTAGGGATGCGCGAAGTGCTGAGAGCACTCTCTTCCCACCAATGTGGCTGAGGTTCGTTTTCTGGAGTTAACACTAAAAGAATTTCTGCGAGAAAAAGAAAAAAACATACGCAACAAGTGGTGTCCGTAGAGCGGAACTCCACTGCATTACGTCCATAAGTGAGCTATATCTGTTAAAGTAGGTGAAACTCAACTCTTATAAAAACCAAAAAACAAAAAAAAAAATTACAACACAAATAAACCACCAAAAAATAGAGTAGAAAACTATTACTATGTATAAGCTCTATTATATTTATTCAATAGGCGTACTTGTATGGAGCCGAGCTCTGTTGTGCAGTCCCTCACTTTCCTTATTTTAATTTTACTATGATTACATTTTCATCTGCTGCATAAGCTTCATTTTAAAAGATAGTAAGTGAGGGTAGAAGTTTTGTAAATCAATCAATCAATCAATCAATAAATCAATCAATCAATCAATCAATCACTCAACACATATTGATTTTCACGCAAATGTCAGCCGAAGTTAAAAAAAAAAAAAAAAACTGAAGGGAAACGAAAAACTGTTCGAGTTAGCTGGGTTTCGAATTATCGAAACTGTAACGAATATGCATTCTTACGACAATGCAATACTGTGTATTTAACTTATTTTATTTAATACACTGAATTTATGTTCCCTTTTGCGTCGTCCAGTCTTTGTTCTAGTGTTGAATTCGATCACACGATAAGAAAAACTAATGCGATATCACAATAGGCATCTGTGGCGAGTTATAAGAACCAGAAATTTGAGTTGTCGGGGTAAATTTTGATCAAGGGAAACGAAATCTAGTTCGAGTTTAAGTTATCGGGGTAAAGTTGGATCAAGGGAAACGAAATTTAGTTCGAGTTAACGGGCTTTTCGAGTTATGCGAGTTCGAGTTAACCGAGTAAAAATGACTGAAAATTTGGGTCAAATTCAAGGGAATTGATACTCAGTTCGAGTCATCGGGGTTCTACTGTATTTGCCATTCATACTAATTAGTTGACTGTGAAGATGAATTCGATGTTAATACTTTATTCAACTCTTTACAAAAGCTATTTATCAATGATTAATAAGTTGTTTTGTAATCTGTTTATGAAAAGTAATCTGTTTAAGAAAAGGGAGCTTTCACATAAAAGGAATTTCAAGTATTGTATTTACAGTACTAACTAATATGTGATACTTGGAATAGGAAGCATAGTTATTGGCGCTCTCCTTTACAGCTCGCGAGAATACCGTACTTAAAACAAACATATTTTCTTCTTAAATCAAAAACAACAACATAAACATCCACTAACTTATTTGATGGAGAGTCATGCGCGCGGCGGAGGAGTAAGCAGCATGGCCGAGCCGTCCGCTAAGATTTTCCGTTTATGTAAAATTTAATGGCCGATTTCTTCCAAAACATCTTAACTAAACGAAGAAATAGATCCTCTAACTCATCTGCAGAGGAATCTCCGGACGCAAAAAAGCCTAGAGGTTCGCCGAATTCTTCAATTGATACTCAGCAAGTCAACGAAGGTGACGACGAATTCATGGCGGCCGCAAGTATGGTAGAAGATGTACAACAAAAGCTCCAAGTGATACTCCAAAAACTTGGAAAACTCGATTCAATCGAGAAATCGGTGAACAAAATTCAGGATACCCTCGTAAAACTGGAAGCGAGAACGCAATCACTGGAGAGCTTTCAACAATCCGCTACAGCCGACATTAGCGACTTGAAAGAAAGCCTGAGCTTCAGTCAAGAAAAGTACAAAGCGTCGCTCGACGATCTTAAAAGGCAACGCGAAAACCTCGAAGAGAAGCTAAACGAGCTTGAACGACAAAACAACCATCTCGACAACAAAATTAAAGATGTAGAGACCAAGAACCTTTACCTGGAGGCGTACTCAAGACGCGAAAATATAAAATTTGAAAATATCAGCGAAGACGACAACGACGACGAAGACACAGAGCAAAGGCTTCGCACTTTCCTTGAGACTGACCTGGGATTCCGAGACGCCCATACGGTAGAAATACAAAGAGTTCATCGACTGGGAAGGAAAAAAACCGATGAGTCAAGACCAATTCTCGCGCGATTCCTTAGATTTAAAGACTGCGAGAAAATCCTGTCTTTAGGAAGACGACTCCGGGGGACAGCTTATAAGATGTATCAAGACCTCCCACATGAAATCGTACAAAGAAGGAAGAATCAAATGGACACATTCAGAAAGGCCAGAGAAAATAGAATCCCTGCTACCTTTAGTAAGGCACAACCAGACAAATTGTATATTCGAGGTAAGCTTTGGCCAGTAGGAAAAACACTAGATATTTAGCGGTAATTATGATCATTTCGAAAATATATATACATAAATATGTACAACTGATATAATTTCTGGAGAAATGGATATATTTCCTCCCCGTTAATACAATATACATATATATATATATTTATTTATTTTTCTTTTTCCAATAACACAAACGCCATATTATAGATGTAATATTTGTTTTTGCGGGCGGTGACGCGCTTTTCAGCCAAAACCAAACCGCCTTATAGAACGGCGCGCATTGCAAAAGTTGAGTTTTTATTGGGCCTCGCGCTATTGATTTTGAAGTGATCGAGCTACATGGCTCCATCATCAAAAGACCTTAGTCTAATAGCGAACGCCTTTTTGTTGGTTTACGTGTACGTTAATGTAAGTCTGTCTTTCCGGTCCTATTTACTGCATTTTGTGTACTTCACAACCCAGGATGAATTTTATGTAGTTTGTTATGTGTATTTTCGTGTTCTGTTTACGTACGTATTTTATTTTGGCTTCTCCAAATGCATTTTTCTTGTTACGTCCAATAATAATGCTTCGTTATGCAAGGTGTTAGCGGTCACGCATATCTTCACCGCTTTGAAAATCCTACCAATAGTCTTCATCCACACCTCATTACAATCAACACCTACGCCGAGGATTTAGTGATCTGTTCCTTAAATGTGCGAGGGCTGTCGAATACCATTAAAAGGCGTGAGACCTTTCGCTGGCTCAAGTTAAAAAACTACGCAATTTATTTTCTTCAAGAAGTTCATTGTACTAAAGAGAAAGAGATCTTGTGGACTTCAGAATGGGGTTTCTCAGCTGTTTTTAGCAGCTATTCAAGTGCTAGTGCCGGAACTTGTATACTTTTTAACAATAATTTTGAACACAAAATTCTGAAACAATTCTCTGATCCAGAGGGAAGATTTGTCATAGTAGACATCAAAACAGAGGATAAGACTTTGACCTTAGTAAATGTTTATGCGCCAAATGACGATAACCCCACCTTCTTTAAAAGTGTGCTCAATCAGCTTCTCTCTTTCGACTGCGAAGAGATAGTCCTCGGAGGTGATTATAACTTGGTCCTGGAAGTTGAAAAAGACAAATCTGGGGGAAACCCGACCACTCATAAAAATTCGTTAAAAGAAGTTCGGTACATTGCTAGCCTGTTAGATTTAGTAGATATCTGGCGTGCCCTTAATCCAGATGTCAAACGATTCACCTGGAGAAGGAGGAAACCCGATGTGCACTGTCGTTTAGACTTCTTTTTGACCAGTTCCAGTTTAAGTACAACGATTACAAAAGCGGACATTCTACCTGGCTATAAAACTGACCATTCTCTAATAACACTACATCTCGCAAATAATAAAAATCCTAGGGGACCAGGTTTCTGGAAACTGAATACCTCCTTCTTGTTAGATAGCGAGTATGTTGACTTAATCAAGGAAACAATCAATGATGTGGCGAATGATTACAAAAATGACACAGAGGTTGACGCCGTTCTCCTTTGGGACACTATGAAAATGCAAATTCGATCAAGCTCCCTTCACTATGCAAAGAAAAAGAAAACCAAAATGAAATCACAGGAGTCAAGCTTAGAAACCGATATATTATCTCTTCAAAAGAAACTGGAAGAAAACAATCTCTCGGAAACAGACAAAACTAACAATTCTAACGAATTAGATATTAAGATTCTCCAGAAAGAAGAAATATCGAAATATAAAACCCGTGGAACAATTATAAGATCCAAGTCTCGCTGGTATAATGAAGGAGAAAAAAACACAAAATATTTTCTGAATTTGGAAAAACGACATTTTAATAAAAAAACCATTAAAAACCTTCAGCTAGATGACAATAGTACCATTAAGACGGACACTGAGATATTAAAAGAGGCAAAATCCTTCTACCAATCACTGTATTCTTCCTGCAATCCACAAGTTAATGCAGAGCTTGAGGACATCTTTTTCCCAGAAGGAAATACCCTGTTGCTAGAGGCGCACGAACAAAAAGAATGCGAAGGTCTATTGACCGAAGCTGAATGCTTAGAAAGCCTGAAATCAATGGAAGCAAACAAAAGCCCTGGAAGTGACGGCCTCCCAGCCGAATTTTACAAGGTTTTCTGGAAAGACATACATCATTATCTTCTAAACGCACTAAATTGTGCATATGCAAACGGCCTTCTATCAATTACTCAAAGGAGAGGATTAATCACCCTCATACCAAAGAAGAACAAACCTGCTCATTTCTTAAAGAACTGGAGACCAATTACACTTCTTAATTGTGATTGCAAAATAGCAGCCAAATCCATTGCTAATCGAGTACGTAAAGTCCTACCAAAGATAATCAACAACGATCAGACCGGCTTTTTAAAAAACAGATTTATTGGAGACAACATCAGACTTCTCGATAGTATAATAAATTACACAGATACAGAACAAATCCCTGGCCTTCTATTATTTGTCGACTTCGAGAAGGCCTTCGATAGTGTAGAATGGAGCTTTATTGAGAAAACTCTAAAATACTATAACTTTGGAACATCCTTGATTGCATGGGTAAAATTATTTTACACTGATATAAGCAGTTGTATCCAAAACAACGGATGGTCCTCCGATTTCTTTACGTTAAGTCGCGGTGTGAGACAGGGCTGCCCTCTTTCCCCTTATTTGTTTATTTTATGTGCAGAAATATTGGGTAGCACAGTAAGGAAGGATAATGAAATTCGTGGAATCACGATCCGGGGCACTGAGTGCAAACTCTCGCAATACGCAGATGATACGACAGTGATTTTAGATGGCTCACAATCCTCCTTTTCTAGAACTCTATACTTACTTGACGCATTTGCTTTGATATCCGGCTTGAAAGTTAACTACGATAAAACGGAAGCCCTCTGGATCGGATCATTGAAAAATTCAAATGCAGTATTACTCTCTAACAAACCTATAACATGGGCTGAGAGAAAGGTTTACGCCTTGGGAGTCTGGTTTTCGACTGTAGAGAAAAACGCTTTTTACGATAATTTTTCCGAAAAAATCGAGAGAATAAAAAACATCCTAAATAGCTGGTCTGCAAGAAGGTTGACTCTTCTAGGTAAAATTACGATCATTAAATCTCTGGCAGTATCCAGTCATGTCCAATACTCTCAACTAGATTCCAGTGGACAAAACCTGGTTTCCGATGGAGTCCAGTCGCACAATAAAACCGGAAGTACAGTCGACTTCACTTGGGTCACCGGAAGTCTGGTCATGAGATGAAACCGGAAGTGTAAACAAAACAATTGGGAGGGTTGGAAAGTCGTCCGATGGAGTCCATCGGAACCATTGGAAATACATTGATTCCGATGGAGTCCATCGGATCCATTGGAAATAATCGATTCTGATGGAATCTCCGGAAGTCTAGTCGTGCCATGAGCCAAAACTAGCACGCTACACATGTAACATAACTCGTTCTTAAAGCCGTGAGTCGATACAAGCACGCTACCGTGTAACATAACTCGTTCTTAAAGCCGTGAGTCGATACAAGCACGCTACACATGTAACATAACTCGTTTTTAAAGCCGTGAGTCGATACAAGCACGCTACACATGTAACATAACTCGTTCTTAAAGCCGTGAGTCGATACATGCACGCTTTACATGTAACGTAACTCGTTCTTAAGACCATGGGCCGATACAAGCACGCTATACACATAACATCACTCGTTCTTAAAGCCCTAAGTCGAGACGAGCAGCGGCGCTACACATGCATGTAACATATAACTCGTTCTTAAAGCTCTGAGTCGGTATAAGCACGCTTTACATGTAACATAACTTGTGTTTTAAGCCCTAATTGGAGACTAGAACGCAACACATACGTAACATAAGTCTTTCTTAAAGTGATGAATCGAAACGAGCACGTCGGTATGACTTTACTCGTTCTCAATTCATGAAACCATACAAGCACGCTACGTGCATGAATTTAAAGCCCTGTGTCCCCCGAGCCCGAAGTTGAGACTGGCAGTTACGCTCCACATAAGCTGAGTCGAATTATCATGCTACACATGTCAAATAAGTCCTATTTAAAGTTCACGACTGGTTTGCCGATGATCGGTAAGGGTACAAATTCAAGGGCGGTTGTTAACACAGAGGGTTTTCGATGGGTGTCCCTTTTTTATTTACCAGTTTCGATTCTTTGGATACTGACATCGGTATGCAAATCGTGAATAGTCCTTTCTCCCTCGGGCGGCCATGCATGTAGAAGTCTCAAGAGAAATAAAACGCCTTGTTTTGACTGCAAAGGTTGCGGGAGCATGGGTACCGATATCGACATGCGCACGCACTCTTTGGTTGCCATCAAAGATCAAAAAGTGCATCGATTTATTATAAAATCAGCAATTTTGTTAGTCACCATAACAACAGCGTATCAAAAAGAACGGGGTCAGGTAGCGATAGACAAGCACTGACAGCACTAAACATGCCAGGGTATTTGGAAAATTACGCTGGTTTCTCTAGTCTACTTTTTGTCATAAATGCCATAGGAGATATTTTCAAGGTCGGCCGATTCCTTTCAAATTCCTAGCACAGATTACCTTTCGGATAAGATTAAAAAATATTCCCTTTTAAAAAGAACTGACTTATTTTCATGCGATTTTGACCACCCCCCTTGTTTCTGGCTAATTTGCATAAGAAAATAACTTCAGATTTAGGGTAACTTGCGTAAGTTATTTCACCTACGTCTTACCGCTTTTTAGCGTTCTTACGATTTATATAAAATGTTTGACATTCAATAAAAACACATGTACAAGATGAATGATTTAGGATATATTTTATGTCTTTGGTTAATGTGCAAATGTTCGTCTGGTGTGGCTTTTGGAGGATTCGAAAATTTTAAGCTCTTTTCAAAAAACAGTGTCTAGCATCTGCGTGGATAGAATTTTAACGAAAAGCGGTGTTTGCACAGTTTAGCCATCCATGTTTAATGTTTAGCAAAAGTTAGATTGGAAACTCCAAATTCTTTCGCACAATTGGGCATTTCAGTCGGCCTAAATCGGGAAAATCAGAATACATTTTCCCGCCATTGTTTTTTACCGACTGAGCGAATAATTACAATTCCTGTTGTCGTTTTGTCACGTCATGTAATTTGAGCCAGCGTTTTCACTGAACAGCACGTAAACAAAGTAGTCGAATGCTTTTGAAAACATGAGTATTTTAGTGAGCTGTTCTTTTCATTCTCAGGACTCTCCTTGTGACCAAGTCGGTATAGGAAATACTATTATACCATAAGCAGCGTGTACAAGAGATGTCAAACCTCTACTGAAAACCATCGGCGCTAGCGGTCGAAGTTTTGTTAGCGAAGATCTCCTCATTCCAAATCGTGCTGGCTACTTCCGCGTGACTCCTGAACAGAAGTCCATCTGCAGTACACTCGGTTAATCTGTGCAAGGCTCACTTTAGCGTTGTAACGAATACCAGAATATAATAAGTCACTAGAAACCAAAATCCTACTGAAGACGAATGACGCCATCATTCCCAACCGATACCCGTTATCCATGATCTAAAATGTGCGTATGCTTTACGACATGAACTACGCCGCGCCGAGGACCAGCGTGTGATCAATCTACACTGGCCGCATCAAGTGATGCCACAATTTTACATATACCCCATCTTCACGACCTCTTACGCCACTCTTCATTGCAACAGACTCTCGTTTGCCTCACTTAGCTGAAAACAAGAGACAACATACCATGCATCGTCCGAGCGGCCTCGCGGCGAGCTCATTACCACCTCTGATACTAAGAATCTATTCGTGTCTCAGTCTCTCACGAATGAAGATATTTACTTTTCCAGTAGCATCTATTCGTGTCCAATGGAGCCGATGGACTTAATCGGAACGACTTTCAACCCCCTCGTACAACACGAGTGCAAATTATTTTTAAGTCTCTTACGAATAGAAAATATGCTTTTCCGATGGAATCTATTTGTGTCCGATGGATCCCATGGACTCCATCGGAACGACTTTCAACCCCCTCGTACACATAAGTGGAGATGTGGAAATTATTCTAAGTCTCTCACGAATAGAAAATATGCTTTTCCAGTGGAATCTATTCGAATCCGATGGATCCGATGGACTCCATCGGAACGACTTTCAACCCCCCCGTACAACATGAGTGCAAATCACGAATAGAAAATATGCTTTTCCAGTGGAATCTATTCGTGTCCGATGGATCCGATGGACTCCATCGGAACGACTTTCAACCCCCCCGTACACATAAGTGGAAATGTGGAAATTATTCTAAGTCTCTCACGAATAGAAAATATGCTTTTCCAGTGGAATCTATTCGAATCCGATGGATCCGATGGACTCCATCGGAACGACTTTCAACCCCCACGTACAACATGAGTGCAAATCACGAATAGAAAATATGCTTTTCCAGTGGAATCTATTCGTGTCCGATGGATCCGATGGACTCCATCGGAACGACTTTCAACCCCCACGTACAACATGAATGAAATCACGAATAGAAAATATGCTTTTCCAGTGGAATCTATTCGAATCCGATGGATCCGATAGACTCCATCGGAACGACTTTCAACCCCCACGTACAACATGAATGAAATCACGAACAGAAAATATGCTTTTCCAGTGGAATCTATTCGTGTCCGATGGATCCGATGGACTCCATCGGAACGACTTTCAACCCCCTCGTACACATAAGTGGAGATGTGGAAATTATTCTAAGTCTCTCACGAATAGAAAATATGCTTTTCCAGTGGAATCTATTCGAATCCGATGGATCCGATGGACTCCATCGGAACGACTTTCAACCCCCCCGTACAACATGAGTGCAAATCACGAATAGAAAATATGCTTTTCCAGTGGAATCTATTCGTGTCCGATGGATCCGATGGACTCCATCGGAACGACTTTCAACCCCCCCGTACACATAAGTGGAAATGTGGAAATTATTCTAAGTCTCTCACGAATAGAAAATATGCTTTTCCAGTGGAATCTATTCGAATCCGATGGATCCGATGGACTCCATCGGAACGACTTTCAACCCCCACGTACAACATGAATGAAATCACGAACAGAAAATATGCTTTTCCAGTGGAATCTATTCGTGTCCGATGGATCCGATGGACTCCATCGGAACGACTTTCAACCCCCACGTACAACATGAATGAAATCACGAACAGAAAATATGCTTTTCCAGTGGAATCTATTCGTGTCCGATGGATCCGATGGACTCCTTCGGAACGACTTTCAACCGCCTCGTACAACATAAGTGCAAATCACGAATAGAAAATATTCTTTTCCACTGGAATCTATTCGTGTCCAATGGATCCGATGGACTCCATCGGAACTTCTTTCAACCCCCTCGTACAAACATGAGTGGGAATTTTTCTAAGTCTCTCACGAATAGAAAATATAGTTTTCCAGTGGAATCTATTCGTGTCCAATGGATCCGATGGACTCCATCGGAACGACTTTCAACCCCCACATACAACATGAGTGCAAATTATTATAAGTCACTAACGAACAGAGAATATACTTTTCCAGTGGAATCTATTCGTGTCCAATGGATCACCTACTCTTGGAAAGACTTTTCACCAATAGACTTCCGGTTTTCCGATGGAAAGCATGGGGATACGACTGGAATCTATTTGACAGTATTGGACAACCCTCTCAGATGCAGGAACAAATCCATTGTCAGCTGTGCAGTTATAAACTCCAAAATCTTGATCAGAATTCATTGTCACATCCACTGTGTTTTCTTCAGCCTGCAATGAGCTGAATTTGTTTCCTTCAGGATTGTACCAGAACATGGTTGGTGTAGGAACACCTTCTGATACGCACGTTAACGTAACTGTCTGACCAATCCAGGACTTGGACACAGAGGAGGAAACGCTCTTAATAGAAGCGGTGTCTGTTGATAAAATAGCAACGAAATTGGTTACTATGCAGCATATAATTATACAATGCATTCATGAACAAGTTAACAAGAGATGGGTATTGGATTCAAGAAACAAAATCAAGGTAACTTCATTTTCCCAAGAATAAACAATCAAAAACAAGAAAAAAAAAAAAGCTGTTTCAGTTCTATGTTGATGGTATATCTTGGTTTTCATAATTTTTTTTTTCGTTTGAAACGTCAGGAGTGAGGAATGGGCTCCTGAAACGATCCTGGAAACGTGCAAATGGTTTTTGTCTTCAAAGTTGGCAATATAACAACAAAAGGTTCCGTAGTCTTTTTGGCCTCTCCTTATTCTTTTTTTCTCTTCAAGATCATTCTGAAGCTTACTGGTACCAAAAGCTGAGTGATTTGACATCGTTTCAGAAAAAGTGCTCAAGTTTTCATTTGCCACATTTTTTAAAATTACCCAATTCTAATTCTTGTTTCATGGCTTCGTCATCTTTTGCATCTTCCATTGAAGATTTATGCTCGTATATCTATTCTAACAGCGGTTTCAGTTAATTGATGTCTACTTACAGTTAACAGAAAGATTCAGTTGTTTGTCTTCACTTGCTACAGAGTTGTTCGCTTTGCAAGTGTACATTCCTGCATCTGCCCTGCTGATTTTATTAAACGTGAGTTCAGCTGTCCTTAATCCAGAACTCTTTACTTGCCCATTATGTATCCACCTCACATCTGGTACTGGTGTTCCTGTCGCTTCACAGCTGATATTAACAGCTCTTCCTTCATTGTAACTTACACTTGGAACAGCTGGGAGGGTGATCTTGGGTCCCTCTGAAAATTTGATGGAAAAAAACCCGTTTCGTTACTAGAGTTAACTAACAATCAGCATGAAATTCGTGGCTTCACTTCAATACTTTAACATAAACTGCAGCGTTAATTCTCTGATACATCATGTGTGTCGTTAGTGCTAGCGTAGAACAAATCAATCAATCAATCAATCAATCAATCAATCAATCAATCAATCAAATCGATCAATCATTTATTTATGTAACCACATAACGGGCTTAAAGCTCGTACAAAATAGGTTAGTGCTGAATAAGGTTTAAAAATTAAAATTATAAAGAAAAAAATACAAAGCCTATATGGATGTATCAGTATCGACTACTATAAAATACAAATAAAATTGTGACTCATTATAAGAACTATGTTTGCTAAATAATTCAATACCTGTATAAAATTTAAAACGCTTCATTGCTGATCGTCTTTATAATCTTGGGAAATTTTTCCTGCCTTAACCAAGGTTTAAGTGAGTTCCAGGTGTTAATAGTTTAATATGTGAAATAATTCTTCATCTAGATAGGATTCAACCTTCAAGGCAGACTAAGATTAACTCCACTACCCTTTAAGCTATAGAAGTTGCATTTTATAATTAATCCTGGAATAATTACTTCTAAACAAGACCTTCAGCTCTTCAGTTTTGAAAGCTGCATTCCTAAAAAAATAGCGTCATTTGCATACTTTATCTTCAGTCTTAACTTCAAGGGTGGGGATACTCATCCAGTCTTAAATTTCTCTCCAGACGGTCTTTTTACATATGGATATTGCCAAAGGAAGGGGGGAGAGGTTTCCTCGCATAGATAACTGGTTGACATAACAATTCTACAAGGAGACCTTTTACCACTTATTCTTTGGAAAGGGTTGAAACTAGAAAGTTGGTTAAACCCTCAAATACATACAAGGTTCGAGACTATTTGGCATACATCAATCTACTTTCTCAATACCATAAACTACAATTCGAGAGTCATTTGCTATGTTTGAGCAAGTTGGGAATATTTCAAACAGAGTCTGAAATATGTCAGACTGGCGATTGCTCATACAATACTGTATTTTTAAAATGTCCTGATGTTTTGACCTGTCTGGAGGATGAGCATCAATTACGACTGCCAACGCGTCCGTTGCGCTACCATGGACCTTAACGAAGATAATACTTATCATGACCAAAGGTTTTGCAATTTATCTCTAAGTTAACAATATCAGTTGATTCACAGAATAATCTACAGAAACACATAAAGATTTTCCCGTGAGGTGACGTGGGAACACATCTATAACTGAGCTCACATCAGCTTAGGACAGTTCTTATGTTTACTAAAACACCAAATTGTCACATGAATGGCTACTGAGAGGGTCTCAATAGGAGATAGCTTTGACGGTTACATTTTACCAATTTTGACGGTTGACGGTTAAATTATAAGGCTTTTGATCATTATGAAGGGGAAATTTCTTCCATGAGTTAAAGTTAATATTAACGTTCGTGTTTTTTTTAATATTAACAATTGTGTTCTGGAGGTTGTTTTGCGTTCAGAAACACGTTATCAATGTGGCAAATCATTAATAGTTTGGAACCAGGAGTACTTCCGGGACGGGACGGGACGGGACGGGAGTTAGTTGTGATGTCAGTTTAGACACAAATTAAATGGAAAAGACCATGAAGTAAGTATATTTGGGAACATGGTAACTGGTTTACCAGTTAAAAAGATTCTTTGAGAGTCAGAAGTCCGAGTTTAGCAGCTGAAATAGTGATAGTTGAAAGACTTGGACCTTGAAAGAATAGATAATGCCATTTTGTCCACCATCCATTTCTGATCACATTTATTATCACATCAGTATTTTCACTGTTTACGTTTGGTATGCATGTACAAGGTAACAACCTTGCCCACCTTCAACAACCAATAGCACCGAGTCAAATATTGAGGAGTCAAATCCAGTAAGTGCGCTTAATTGGCACCCATAATATCGCGCATCAGATTTAGTGATGGAAGTCAGAGTAAAGTTGGCTTGGCCAGAAGATGGACCCCCACTACGACTTCCACTCACACGTGTGCTATATGACGGTGGACCTGATAATGACGCTACACCAAGCTGGTTAATAGTTACTAGTACTCCATTACTTTCAAGGTCATCCGCATCTATTTTCTTTAATCCCCATTTTAACACTATGGCAACATCACCAGAGAAGCTCCAGGTAAAATTCACAGTAGACCCAACTGAACCTGTCACAGATGTTCCATTATACTTGTGTGGTGGTATAAATTGTAGGAGACCTCCAACTAAACAAAACACAGATATTACTCAAGGCTTGATTATTTTTTTCAGTATTGATTAGATATTTCATGTAGTGCGGAGCGCAACGTTTTCCACTTAATCAAATCACTTACAAGTGCTTGTGCAATTGGCCCGTAAGTCCTCCACTTACGAGAACGATACGCCACTAATTATGGCTTACATATGAAAACCAAACAAAAGAACGAACAACAAAATAATGCCTCTAGCCATAAAAGCAACGGAGCTGCATAGTCATGCCAGAGACCACTGAGTAAAAATAAAAATCAGAACAAGTGTAGGCCCATTGGAAGATTGTCCTAAAGTTCGAACGATGTTGTCATATCCGTAGGTCAATTCGCTCTTTCGCATCCTTCACGCTTAGTTAAAATTACTGTCAACATTACTCCAACTTAAGCTACTTGCTGCAACTGTCACGCGTTATGAACTAATAAAGCCTTCCGACTACCGCCGATAGGAACGAGTTTCAATGTTTTGAATTTTTTAAGTATTCTCTGCTTTCATACTTCGAGTCAGATGGAAGTTTTACTAGCTCATTTATTATGCTTTATTTAAGCACATTTAGATATCCATATCAGACGCATTCATTACTTCAAAGGCCTTCGCTGCGGTATCAGACATCGATGGCATTAATGATCATCATTGGACATCAGTAATTTTTGTCAAAAATTAGGATGTAGGTAACATATTGCATACTGTCCTCAGTAGATTAATTGGAATTGCCGTAATCATAAGACGAAAGCAAGATTTTCAACTTCATTATTTTTATTGCATAAGGCTGACTGGTAATTGAATCACTGTCACTTAAATTAGTCCATAGACTGTACGAGAGGAACCTTCAGCCTAGCGTGGACAAACCGGCCATGAAATGCAAATGCTAAAAATGTACGTAGCAGCGATCAGACTCAATTGACTCAGCATTGTACGATTAACCCGTATATGTTTGATCTACAATGATCTAATACTGAGCTAGCAAATAGAAAACACGCCTGTGCAGCCATCAATAAGAAGCGTGACAAGTCATAAAGAAGTTAATATACGTATCTTCATGCGGAAATAGAAACATTGCAAGGAAAATGCAATATTCTATGGATGCTTGCTTCGCGTATAGAAAGCACATCTTACTGACCGGTTAAAATTCAGACAAAATATATGTAGTGGTCATACGATAGTTTTGTTTCGCATCTAACTGTTCCAAACCACGTGACTAACACTTGGAGCGGAAGTTTCACTCTTTAGAATTTAACCCTTCAATGACGCGAATGGCCCTAACACACTGTAGCATGTCCGCAAGGAAAAGGGAATCTATGGATGTTATTTCCGCGTTTGTACAAAGCGCATTTTACTAACCGGTTGGAAATCCAGGCATATGTAATATATTATTTCGGCTGATGCAGTGGTCAAACGATAACTGCTATGCGTGACTGACACTTGGAGCGGACGTTTCACTGTTATTTACTCTAATTTAACCCTTCTACAACTCTAACGGGCCTGGTTTATTGTTGGTCTCTATTGACCCATGCCACGTGCAGAAAATTACCCAATTTAATGAAGCGAAGTCGGTAAGGAACTCACGTCACCATTGTCGTGTAAAGTTCAAATTGGTCAAAACACGATATAAGAATGGGGGAAGGAGGATTGCGCAATAAATAACTTTGCGCTGAGTTTGCCACAAAGACAGACAGACAGTAGTATCACATTTCATCGCGTGACTTGTTATCATGGCGACGCAATTTGACGGAAGGAGGGGAGAAGACAAGGCCCCCACCACCACCACTCAAGCAAGACGAAGGATATCAAATAAAGCAGAGTGGCCTTCTCAGCAAATACTATGATTTTATGATCGCGTTTTTACGATCCTTTCATCTTTTGTTTCACCTTTACGTCTCAGATCCTTCTTTTGATTCATAATACGTGGCCACATAAAAAAAAAGAACTTTCGATGTCAAAAAGAAAGAAGGAGAAAATGGAGGGGGGGGGGGGGGGAGGGAGTCGACAGAATTGATTGAAAAAAAAAAAAACAAACAAACAAACAAACAAAGAAAAAGAAAGGTTTATGGGTAGGTTTATGGGTACTGGATTGACACCCAAACAGTATGTTGCTAAAGGTCACGGGAATTTATTTGACTGAATTGAGTACACTTTGAACGAGAGATTCGAGAGACTTTTGGGGAATACTCTGGTACTCTGTTCAATTCAGTATAGACCTCAAGATTAACGCAGCGTTTATAATCTATGTACCATTGTTAAATCTATGTGTGATTGTGTGTGTCCTGTGCTGAGGGGTTTTTCTAAGGCAATTTTTATATTTCCTCTGATTTACCCTTCTTATAGGAAAATGATGTTAAGACGTAACGACCACACTTGATATGCTCAAATTCCTCTGAAATGGTTGAATTAAGCATCGAGCTCAACGTCTGATCGTTTCTACAGTTGTTAATTACCACTCAAATCCTACACAAGGAAATCTTTCAAAAATTAGATGTTAAACTGATAATAATGGTAGCCTGGGCGTGCAGGTAGATAATTCGAATACTCCTTGCGGTCTGTTTCAAGTTAGATAATTTGTTACTGACAAATCTTTTAAAACATCTATAACAAACAACAAGCTTACTCACCTTCAACAACCAAGTGGAAATAATCAAAATCTTTTTTGTCCTGGATTTGATTCAATGGATTTATGTTGCAGCCATAAGATCTATCATCATTCAATGTGATGGAGCTAAGAGTGAAAATGACCTGACCAGACGTTAGATCACCACTACGACTTCCTTTGGCACGTCCAGTGTATGCTTGATTTATTACTGGGTCACCTGTTCTAGGTATAGTTACAATTACTAAAGCAATGGTATTCGCACCAGATGTCTTGATTCCCCATTCAAATGATCCAAAAGTACCAGTCAGAGAGAAGCTCCAGGTGAAATTCACAGAAGACCCAACCAATGCTCTGACAATGCCTCCACTGTATTTTGGAGTTAACTGTAGTTGGCCTTTTCCACGTTTTTTGAAAACAAATAATTTAAGAAATCAGTTTGACCTTGACTCTGATTATTTTTTGTCAAAAGAAACGGTTTCATATTCCGGAAAAGCGCTCGATTTCTTCTACCAAGTTAGTTTTCAATTCACCACATCAGCAATATTTTGTCATTCGCTTGATGCGCAACAGAAGCGGATCAATTCAGTAGTTCAGGGGTAAGCACGATCCAAGAATTAACAAAACTTTGTCGCCGCTAGTCTTTGGCAAGGTCCGATTCAGCTATCAAAAGGCTCGAGTGGAAGGAAGGGAGTTGTGGCTCTGGTGAGAGGACATTCCTAGGAATGTGTTCCCTTTAGCCACAACACCGGTGCTATTTTGACACTTTGGCAGAGTTACCATAGCAATAACCACAAAGCCATGTGATTTCTTTTCTTTAGGTTCCTCGCCGTTCTCTTTGCAGGTATTTTGCTCTTCAAGGTCTCTCGAATTATTTTTTTTTTCTCATCGTGATTTCGTTTTCAGATAAGAAACATTCTTCATCACTCAGGGGCACATAATTTATTTTGGAAGCCAGGGCGGTTGTTCAATTAACGGCATAAATTGAGTTTGCTTACATGACTTTTTTGTATGAAGATTCAGAAACCGAGAAGTCAAACGGTTTGTAGAAAAGGAACAACTAGGCTATTTCTGCATCACTGTTCAGAGCAAAGTTATCTTAGAAAAAGGTTTCAGAAAATTTCATGACTAACTGTGTATCTGCAATCAATGAGATTACACTATTACATTGTTATCATTTGATCAAGTACCAACACTTTCTATTTCTAAATGAACGCGAAGCAATATATCAACATGAAATAAACCTTGAAGATTTGTCCAACTGATGTTTTGATTAACGCTATTTCTCCAGCGAGAAGCGGCTGGAGTTTATGTTGGCCTTAGTTTCAAGTTGGAACCAGCCATAGCGAAAGAACACTTCAGTAATCAAAAGGATCTAAAAAAAAAATGTAATTTATTTGATTGGTGGAGAATTTAGAGTCCTCAGTGAAGAGCAAGATGCATTGACAACAAGTCAGCGATGCTGCAACACGTATTTCAATTTGATTCATTGCCTTCAGTTTTAAACGACATGAACGTCCTAATAATCAAAAATTCTTTGTTTTAAATGGTTTTCATCTTGCTGAAACCAAATCAAATGAGAGGCCTTCAGCTTGATCGACGGTAATGGACTTTTAAATAGTTAATCAGTTTTTTTTTTTTTTTGCCATTTAAAATACTCTCCGAATCAAAAGTTTTCTTAAGCTAATCCTTGCTCATCCGTTTCATCCCTCTCTTTCTTATCTGGGGATAATCGATCCAATAAAATGGCAAATTGCATTTAGGGAGTGTTCACTATTTATGGGGAGGGGGGCTGGCAAATGGGGAAACGGAACGTTTGGAACTTTTTGTGCCCCCCTCAATGATGAAGGATAACTCCCCCCCCCCCCCCCAGCTAGAACATGTAAACGTTTATCACCCCCCCCCCCCCCCCAATAATGCATTTATTATCAAACCATACTCTCATCCTCCACTTAGCGCTTTACTCGCCTGCCTTTTGCTTGCTCCATTAGCAGTAGAAGAAACTATTGCGTATGTTAATGTACAGGTTGAAGTGATACAGAGTGTAATCACTAGTCTGGAAAATACCACAAGGCAGCAAGAGAGGGTAGTTGGGCAATTGGCAGACATTCAAAAAAAAAATGGAGTGAGTAGGAGGCGGAAAGAGACCAAGAGAAAGGCAAAACAGAGGAAAGAAAAGAGAAAAAGACTTTGCCGAGCTGCAGTTGTGGAGTCCTTGACTGGGCAAAGTGCAGAAGAAGTTATATTGCCACTGTCAGATGACATGATCTGCCTGCAAAACACTGACAGCCTTCACCTAACCGTTCTAGTGAAAGGCCTAGAACAACTTATTTCTGAGGGCGGCCTATCTGTTGGTGCAGTCAGTGAAATCCAAACATATCTAAGAAGCAAATCCATTGAATGGAACCCATTTGCTGTGTAAACTATTGGTGTGAGATTATGGTTTGATTTACTGTGGTACAAGTACATTAAATGTCGTGCGGTTCTGGAAGAATTAAAAAAAACCCAAAACTAATGATATCAACCCTTAAACTTTTTTGTCCCCCCCCCCCGCCTCTTCCCCAGATCGAGAGTAAAACCTCTCTGCCCCCACCTAAATAGGGGAGTAAACTTCGCTTGCCCCCCCTCCCATTTGCCAGGCTCCCCACCCCCCTTCCCATAAATAATGAACACTCCCTTAGCATTTGTTTCGTTTGCTACACGAAATAAGAAAAAAAGTTAAATCCGCGATTAATTTGGGAATTAAACTACCATTCTGTCCTGAACAATACGAATCATTCGACCGTGTCATAGCTTGCCATGTCATCCAGATCCAAGTTATCTACTCAGACGTACCTTCAGCCATATGTAAATTTCGCCGGATTTTTTTTAGATAACAAAGCACTATCCCTCCGAGTATAAATTGTGCTTATATCACTGGGAACGCGCCTTCAATCCCTAACTTGAATGACATACGCCTTACAGTCAAAAATTATTGATACTTTGTAACCGAGGCGGAAAATGTCTACTGCTTCATACTCGGTACAGAAAAGGGCATCAGACTGAACGTGTTCATCAACATCATCAGTTCATCAGTTCATCAACATTTATATGTTACCAGCAATAGAGATATAAGCAATGAATATGCTTTACTGGGCCACTCATAAATCCTCTGTTGCAAAGTTGTCTTAACTTAACAACCATCTTTAAAGGGAATGAAAGCACAACATACCTGGCTTCGGAAATAACAACATGGCCATCAGGAACCCGCGGACTGCAGTTATTACAGGTGGCTTTACAAAATACATCTTACCATATTGCCAACAGGTCATCGCAAAATCGTTCTTAATGAACGTCAGTACGAGAGATGTACCGAAATTAAGAAGGAGTTAAAATGACCGATTCTTCACCGGACCTACCGTCACTTGCGCTACAATCGCACGTGACCTGTGAAGCGGAAGTTCGACATCAAAGTGAAGTCACGCCAAAAAGAATGCGGTAATAGCTTCATGACTTCCGTCACGATTAAAAGGCGGCAGTCAATGTAGCTTGTGTAGTTCTCGTATTTGGCATAGCTCATGCAGTTCGGTAGCTCTTGTAGTTCCTGTATATATCTGCCGACGAGTCTGTTATTCCTGGGGAACTTGGGACAACTTATTAATTAAAATCATAGCAATTAAACACTCCTAAAAGAAACGAACGTTGTTGATCGTCTCGATGGGCAGACCCTTGGATTATACTTATAACTGCCAAACCGGGACATTTTCGTATTAGTTTCGCATGTGATTCGAACAGTACGACAAGGAATACAAATAACAACCAACATGCATATATTTTTTTTTAATAGCTGTGTAGCCTGAATCAGTGAACCTCTCTTAATTCTTCCTGTAAACTTAAAAAAGAGCCTATAAAGAAGTACTGTCTCCTTTGTAGATTCCATGTTGCCATGCGTCTGTTCAGTAATAGATCACAGATGACGTCAAAATGTGGTAAGAACAAAAAAGTGGCACACGAGGCGCAGCAGAGTGAAGTCTTGGCAGGTGGTCAGGTGGTCTTAACACAATTTGACGTCTTCTGTGATCTATTACTGAACAGACACACGACAACATGGAGCCTATTTGTTTTATATAATAAAGAAGCAAAAGTTGTTAATGGTCACGTCGACTTTGCGTCTGTCGTTTAATAGATCATAAGTAAGAACCAATCAAAATGCTTGTAGAATTCAGCTTATTATATAAATTCTTATAATCTGCACCACATTTTGCAAAAAGAAAATCCAGAACGATACAGATAAATGCAATCTAACAGAATATCTATTGACAGTGACAATGTGTACGCCAAGTATAGAACATAGTCATTCACAGCGTAATTTGTCATTTTAGTTGCAAAGAAATGTTAGTGAATTTCATGCATAATCAATTTCTCACTGAGTGGAGTTCTGGAGTAGTGCAAAAAAAAAAAAAAATGTGCAAGGAAGCCACAACACTTTGCAGGTGTTGGCTAATAGTTTCTTGCTCATCAAAACAAACAAATTAGCTGATAAATATATCTATAGTTCTAGAAATAAAGTTAGGACTCAGTCAATAACTGTTCTACAATCAACATCTTGTAATGAAATGTACATGAAAAGAAAGAAAAGAGACGTAAAATAACTCATTAAGGAGTGAATTTAGCTCATGAATGAAATTCAATTCAATTTCAATTCAATTTTATTTTTCACACGTACAACGAGATTCAATACAATACAACTATTATATTCTTAATTCAATACTGATATAACAGGTGTATACATACTGTGTGACATTTATTTTGGCAGCAATACCTGAATCATGGCTCAAATCACTTTTTTTTGTGCACAGGTTATGTCGCTGCTATTCTGCAGCCAATACCTAATAAATGAAGGATCCACAGTGATAGGAGTAGGTAGAGTAATCACTCTTCCCCTGGACATTGTGACCACTCCTGGTACTGTGGTACACAGAAGTTGCAAATCCGGAACAAAGCTTCCACAACAACTGTGTTGGACAAGGAGTTGGACAAGTATTATTTGGTGAAAGCACAACAAATCAAGACTGTAACCGACAACAGCCCCAGCCAGTACTAATTACAAAACCAGTACCAGCCTTGGGAAAGGATGACAGGGTAGTGAACTATGGATTGTAAGTTTTGAACATTGGCACGTTAATGGCTGTAATTGCATGACACAGAAAAGGGTGATGGTGAGCGTAATCCGAGAAATGTGAAGCTGCTGATATTATTTTTAGATCATGATCCAAGGGAATGAAGCATGCGACTCCTTAATTGGTCCCGAGGAACAATACGTGTTGTTGTTCGTCCATTAGTACCTGCTATTCTATTTATCAGTTATATCGCAGGGAGACATTAAGCAAACAGAGAGGGAAGAAAATCCTGTTTCAGACCATTGTTCTTGCCAACGACCGGTGCCCGGGTAGTAATGCCAGTAGCCGGACACAGTGCCAAGATTTTTGCTCGGGCGCCCAAAAAATATATGTTTAGACTAGTGTGCGACGCAGAGTTTTTTTTTTTTTCTGCTTTAACTTTTATTTATTACTTATAATTTAAGTATTAAGAACTACTGTTTATAATTATTAATTTTAAGATGGCACGCCGATAACAGGACTCAACGACAAGTCACTGGCTATAAAATACCAGCTACTGGAAGGAGATATTCGCAAGTTGGAGGAATCCATTATGCGCTGCATTTGAGTTGAAAGACGGAAGAACGTCATTTTCCTGTGTGGACACGACACCTGCCATAGTTGTGCTTCGCAGCTGAAGACCATATTTTTTTCTCTGAACAGAGATAAGTGCTGTAACGCATGTGCGCATGGTGACTGAATTTACAGTGTGATTGTTTAAACGTTTTCGAGATGTATATAAGAATTTTCTATTAGTCGCAAAGACGAAAAATATTTTAAGGTGTGTGGTGTGAGGAAGGGGTTAAGGCATATATCTGACTGACTGTTTTAGACTATGCTCTCAAATGTTTTCCAGTGCTACAAGTTTAATAAAGAGATTGTTATAGGCTTGATATAATATAACTTAATATAATAATTTTTGATGAAGTTGCACAATTACAGTTGTATATTTAAACTCTTCGTTCCTGGATAACAAATATGATGACCTTGACATGATATTTAAATTTTGGACGAAACATACATTTAGTAAGTAGTTTGATAAACTTGAATAAAATCGTATATTGCAACTTCTGTTTCCGAGGAACGAACTTAAATAAATACAAGTACAGTCAGTACCTTTAATACAAAAGATATAAAGACTCACCTACGACAACTAATGCCACAGTATCAAATAGCATGTCATTGAAATCTGATGAGATCGCACTGCAGCCATAGATTTTCTCGTCGTTTTTTGTGATGTTAGCAAGACTGAAGGTGGCCTGTCCAGCAGATGAATCCCCATTAAAGGTTCCATTTACTCGTTTAACGTATCCATCAGGAGCAGGAGGAGTAAATGGTATCATACCAGTCTGGTCAAGAAGTACCAGTGTGGTAACCTGATTTACGTTGTCCTTCTTGATTCCCCAACTTACTGTTCCAGTGTCACCAAGTAAGCTCCATGTGAATGTCACTGTGGAGCCAGAAACTCCATTCACACTGCCTCCTCTATATGATGATGTAAATGTTAATGTACCTTGGACTGGAAAACAAATGTGTTCAAAGTTTCAATGGCTCAGTAGAATTAGTGTATATGAAGAAAAGAAAGAAAAACATTGTTATGCCAACTCAAGTGCTACTGAGTTAGAACTAGTCGGTATTGGCCCGCTCCCGGTGGGCCAGGTTTAATTTTTTATGCCATTAGATAACGTCAGTAGCTCATGGTCGTGTAGATCGTGTAGATAGAAGAACCTGTTTTTGAGTAGCCTATAGCAGGCAGAGTATTATTTGATGAAGTGATCATCGCAGTGAATTTAATTAGAAAATTCACTGCGATGATCACTTCTCACTTTCATCTACATCCGCAGTTCCTATATGAATCATTTCATATACTTTACATCATTTCACTCCTCTCAAGGGAAAATGGGAACCTACAATTGACCTTTCTCCCAATGTGTGGCTTCATAGCTTAGTTGGTAGAGCATCGCACCGGTAACGCAGAGGTCAGGGGTTCGAATCCCGTTGAAGCCTGAATTTTTTTCAGGCTTCTAAATTCCAATTGCATAATTGGAAAATTCACTGCGATGATCACTTCTCACTTTCAGAGTATTATTTGCTCATTTGGTTTACAATGCGAAAGCTCACAGCGCCTTATTATCCGTTTAAGGGGCTAATTGTAAAGTGGCTAATCAGACATGTAGAGCCGTCACAAAAACTTGTTCAACTTAAAACTTAATAATAACATTCTTTGTGGAAGATACATGCAAGTGGAGTTAATTAGCAAGGCAGACATATTTGCCCCCCCAAAAAATTGCCTTTCTCAAGTTTTTCTTTCAACTTTTTGTTTTTTAATTAAAAATTAACACATAGGAATGTGACGGCTAGGTGAATGCGCAGAATTAAAGTTACATGGGAGGGGAGCAGTTCCCCCATCTTCCCCATTCCCCCTCACCACGCTGAGGAACTCAAAACCAGCCCAACGGGAAAGGGGCTAAGACGTCTTCATAAGTATTTACAACCTACCCGAGAATAAAATTCAAACAACATTCAAGACCAGAAATTTTCCAAATTAATTTCTTGCATAGATCCAATATTATTAATTATAAAACTATTTTAGCTTTCTGCCTGTAAAATAAATATAAATATAATAATAATAATAATAATAATAATAATAATAATAATAATAATAATAATAATAATAACATGCTAAAAATCTAATACACAATGCATTCGGGTCGTGGACATAATGGACATAAATCGACCTAAATGGGCTACTATATACAGTCATTTCAACTAACGTTGTCGGTTCAAAGCATGAAGCTAAAAGACAAGACCGAAAGTTTACGTGAGATTTTTTATGAATAAATTCATCAAAATCAGTCATGCCTGGAGAAAACAATAGGTTGTAATTAGCAGTACGATGACCTGCACGTGCAAGGATGATTTTGATGAAATTATTCATAAAAAATAATCCCACAAAACATTGCGGTCTTGTCTCTTAGCTTGATTTTAATCCGACAACGTTAATTGAAATAGCTGTATACTGAGAACGTCAAATCTTAAAACATGTCTTTCACGCAGTATCATTACACATCTCAGCACAGTCAAATTCAGTTGTCACTCATAACACACAATGTCTTAAGCTATGTGAGACAGGAAGACACTGGGACACTATTACCAACCACCATCACCTTAATTTGATCTACTCACTACAGTAAGAGGAATAGATTTAGCCGCAGGTATTATCATTGGATCTTTATTTAGCCGTATATGTATTCATTCAGAGAGTGCTCCTTCAATGGTGAACTGGTGCATTCATGCATGGATACCTTTCGCGTATGGTCAATATTAGTATAACGGTTTTGGCTAGTTGCACGCACAGCTCACCAAAGTCGGCGTTATGTAAGAGTATGAAGTTGAAATAAGATCAAAATAAACAAAAATTTCCCCTCGAAAGTCTAAAATAATGGCAATGAAGTCTGAAACAGTTCACCTGGTATGCCCTGTGTTTACATCGCTTCTAGGAGCTCCCGAAAGCAAGGTTGGAAATTTGAAGAGAGCACTTCGAAACTCTAGTCGCTAAAATTCGCTTGAAACTCAAGTACACGCTTACTGGCCTCACCATATGGGAAAAAGGAAAATTCAGCGGATCCTTTCTGTGCAACTCATTCTCCAAAAAAATCCCTTTTTAAGACATTGGCCTTCGTTGTATACAAAGTTGAAGTTAAATCCGGCGTCATAACTGCCGCAGACGTCTATTTAACAAGCCTTTATGTAGCAAGTTTTACTCCTACTCTAACCTGGGTATCAGGCCTTCCTAAGGGGTGAGGAAGTGTTTTCTTCCCCCCCCCCCCCCCCCTTCCCGAAAATCCTGATACTCAGGATTTAGTCCTACTCTGTTCGACAGGCTGGCAAGTTGTGTTCTTGGCAAGTTTCTGAAGCCAGTATTTGACGAAAGAGAAACTAGCTTTACAGAAGGAACTAGAAATACCAATATAACTAATCTGTCTTATTACCCGAAGATCATTTTTTCAAAGAAACTTCCAAAACGGTGATATAGCCCCAATCCAAATGACAAAACGCCAGAGATGAGTTAGTCGTATTCATTTTATCGAATCAATGTTGAAATATAACTTCATTTATCTTCGCTCATTGAAATTCTCAACCTGCCGCCTGTAACTCGGTTACACTCAAATGTCACCTTAATAGCTCTCGTGGCGTGACTTGGGTTGCCTGTGGTTTTACTCAGCTCCATCCAGGCACTGGATCAATTGATTTGCATTCTTTGTTACCCGTTCGTTGTGTTTCGCCTAAGGTGAAACTGAAGTTTATCAAATGTCACGCTCGATTGAACTGAAAACTCAGCATATCATGGCTACCCAGCTTTAAGTTCAAAGCATCAATATTGAATTTAATGGGATTGAACCAACCAATAAGCAATATCAAATGCTACATTCTGGCTTCTACGTTAAGCCTGACTCAATAATTTAGGTGTCATGATCTCTCGCTTCAGCCAGCGGCGAGCAAACTTCATGAGACCTAGACGCAACGGTGGTTCTTTAGCCCAAGCGAATTGAATCGGTTCATCGTCAACACTTTGATTAAACTGAACTCAAAACATTTCAACGCAATCTTCAACGTCTGAACGAACACTAGTAATAAAGTGATCCTGATAACACATGCATTAACAATTTTGGAAATCTATACAAGGAATACATACCGGCTTGCGGAAGTAGCGACAGTGTAAGAAAGATACAGCAGCCGACTACAGGAACTCGTGTCCAGTTTGTCAAATGCATCTTATAAATGCTGTAAATAACAGTCAGAGGACCGTTTTGGGAGAAAATAGCACGGATATGTTGTTCCTATAACCTAAAATCCAGAAAGAGAGCCGAGGAGTACTAGGAACAAGAAACGGCAAATCCAATATGGCGGAAGGTCACAGGTTGTGTTTATTTACATGAAATGTAAGGCATCATTCAACTGAACCTCTTCTAACGCAATGGACTAATTCCGATAACTGAATTTTATGCCGGCTAGCTCCTAGCTGACTACGGAGTTGAAGCCGTAAATATTTTTGTCTTGAATAAATTTATACGAAGTCATATACTATCCTTATAGTTTTAAATTTTCCTTTCTATGCTCTTTAGTTATCGAGGAAATTGTTAGCTTTCGTTTAAGAGAGTGCGCTTAGAGCATCATTTTTAAGGCCTGAAGCGATGATCTTATCAATGATCTTAAACGACCTTACCTGGTATAAACAGATATCCGAACAATGTGACGAATTGACGATTCGAGGAATTGACGAATTGACGACAATTGACGAATTCATGAAATTAAATGTGCTAAGGGACCGGTCATTATTTATCGCCTGAAGGGGAAGGGGAGGGGGAGGGGGGGGGGGGGGGAGTCGGAGTATTTTTGTTTTCACATCGGAGCATTTACCTGATCCCCCGTAGAGTATCTAGTTTTTTAAAGATCCCCCCTTATTGGTAGTGAAAAGTTTCATGTCCCCCCCCCCCCCCCTTTCTCCCAGCCACCGCCAAATAACTTTTTGAATATGCAAGTGATATCTTTAATAGTGGTACTTACGTCTCACGGACCTTGAACAACAACGGTAGATATTTGCTCGTCAGATACGCACTGAATTGTCGTGGAAGAGCCAATCTCAGGCTGTTCATCCAAATCCACGAAAACATGGTCATCGTCGCTCTCTGCCTCTTCACTTTCGGATTTTTCATCCTCGGATTCCACGTCATCTTCATTACTCGACAGTTCTTCTGTTATCACAGTCTCTTTATTCTGTCGGTTATAGTGACATCGAATGGCCTTAACTTTGTCACGTTTCCGACCCACAGTCGTCAAACCATGCTTGTTGAGATACAGGTCCAGTTCTCTTACTCGCAACTTTTTAACTTTGCCACCCTCGATGAGGTTATCCCATTGAAAGTCCTTGTACGTTCGTTCGGCTTCTTGCCTTCTTCGCTCCTCAGCTGCTCTTGTTCTCATGTCTTTTCGGATCTCAACATCCTTCAAAGGATTAACATATGCAATGACGTGCTTCTCTTCCACAATAGATTTTGAGCAGAAGCTCTTCATGGCATCCTGATCGTTTCTGATACTGTCAGAATGTTTCTCGTACAGATATTTAATACATTTTCTAAGAAGGTAATCATCTGGTGTCCTGCCCGTCGATTCCGTCTGATAGATATCTATGAAATGTCCAGGATTGTTTGAGTCTGGTACAGGTTGCGGAATTCTTTCCGTTTCTGGACCGACCCATCTATTGTTAGAACACCAGGAACAGAGATTGGAACTTTCTTCTCTTGACTCTTTACAGGCATCACGACAGAATTCCATAAAAAGTTCTCCACGAATATAGTGGTCTTCCATAAACGATTCGATCTTTCGGAAGTATGCTGCACCGGGCGCTTGCTCTTTGTTTCGTTCTGATGCACCCCGATAGTTGTCGAGGTAAACAGAATTGAAAAAGAATAATTCATCAGGGGACTCGCTTACTTTGTTCTTGATGTAATCTTTAAGGACAGGGGCATCATCAATTCTCTCGGCTACCTGACTACAGACATACCAGGCATTTTTCTCCATCCGTTTCTTTTCGTACTCTTCGCATGACTGGAGAGACAGTTGCTTGATTTCCTCTTCTGATAGATCCTCAAACCTCCTATATTTTTCCCACTCTAGGGTTGCGCCAACCACAAGAGCATCAGAAATTGCCGAGTTTGTCCTTTCGGCTTCACCTTGCCCGCTGTTGCCCCTCGAACGATGACATCGCACTCTCTAATCGGAATTGTGAACCCTTGCTAACTCGGCGTCTCGAAATCTAACTTCGTAGTTGGAAACTCCGACGCCCGGACCAGCATCTGAAAGGTCAGCCCATCGTGGCTTTACAGGTGGAAGGCAGAGATCTCCGAGAACTTCTAAACCATGTTTACATGAACTGGTTACCCTTAAAATCCTGTTCTTTCTCGCATCTTTTTCCATTGAATCGACTTCCTCTTTAAACAGATCATCAATGGCATCTAAAATAACGCTCAAACTGTATGTTAGGCATACGAAACATTCTATAAAAAAGACACTCCGATACCAACACACTCTCTTAGGCTAGAGAACTACTTAGACTTATACTTCAGGAGAACTCCTTCCAATTTAATGGGAGGAACTATCTCCAAACACATGGAACCGCAATGGGCGCGAAAATGGCGGTTGCCTTCGCAAACATCTTTATGTCTGCGGTAGAGACAGAAATAATCAACAAGAGCAGCAAGAAACCACCAGAGTGGAAAAGATACATCGATGACGTGTTCTCTTTGTGGGACACTCAAAGAGAGGAGATAGATTTTTTCATTTTAGACGCAAACAGGCACCATCCAACCATCAAGTTCACGGCTAAAGTATAAGAGAAAGAAATAAACTTTCTAGACACAACAGTATTCAAAGGCGAAAGATTCAACAAAGACTACGTCTTTGACATTAAAACGCATTTCAAACCAACTGAGACGTTCCAATACACGCATTTTTCTTCCTGCCACGCCCCTAGCGTCGGGAAAGGTTTTATCAAGGGCGAAGCCCTTAGACTTTTAAGAACCAATTCTTCTGAAAGTCTTTTTGAAGTAAAGATAAAAGATTTTAAATCACGTTTGCGTGTACGAGGCTACCCAGATGTTCTGGTCGATAAAGTCCTCGCCAATTTAAAGACAGGAAATCGGCTCTTCGTCACTGAAACCGAAAATGCGCAAGAAAATATTGCCTTTTGTCACACAATACAATCCATCAGTGCCAAACTTAAAGAAAATCTTAATGAGCAAATGGCATTTAATCGAGAATCAACCTTTACTGAAAGAAATTTATCAGGATCCACCGATTGTACCCTACAAGAGAGGAAAATCTTTAAAAAAATCTCGTAAGAGCCAAACTCTAAAGGTCAAGTACTCAACATGGGCGACACCAGCAGGAGTCGTGTTAGGCCTGTCAACACTTTAAAACATCACTTAAAAGAACGCTCAAATTAATTATAAAGTAGCGAGATTCGTTTGAGTTTGGATTTTGGCAACTGTTTTCTCTACAAGTTCCGTTACTTTATAACGCCGCGTTAATTTTCTTCATCAGTTTGAAATTAAAAAACACACCTATCGCATTATTTATTTTATTAGAAAGTATTTTTCCTTCACTTTGCGATAATTTAAATCGCGTCAATTGCTAGTAAGTCCGCTGGTTTATAGTCTGCATTTGACGCACGCACGAGGGAGCCCCCACATTTTTTTTTTCGCTCGCTTCGCTGCGTCACGTTCTACATTTCCGTTTTAATTTAATTGTATTAATTGTAAGCATAGTTAAATATTTGACACTGTTATTTACCTCTGATCTGCAAATTATAGCGTTGTCTTTCAGATACCGGGAATAACCCTATCTAAATTATAGTGAACACAAATACCAGGATTTGCAGTCTTTAAATACAAAGAATTAATGTCCGCGTCGTTTCGATGTTTCAGTGTTAATGATTACTTGTACTATTGCATGCATATTTTATTGTTTTATTTCTCACCAGTTTGAGCGTAAAATAATGGACCAGTATCACGAAGAAATTGCCGCGTTTTCCTTCATGATGATTTTAGTAATATCGAAACGTCAGACAACATTTACTAGCTTTTATATTTTTACGAAGACTGCAAAGCCATCATTTATTTACCTGGTCATTGTCGATATCTGATACAAGCCGCTCAGTTCTCGCCCTTCGCTCGCTTCGCTTTTCATTATGGCATCGTTTATGGGTACTTACATCACTTAAATCCAAATGCTTTCCAAGCTGATCACCATTATCGTCCAGATTGCTAAGCTTTTCTGTCATATCTTCCATTCTTGCTCAATTACAATGTCTGAAGTCCAACTGTCAGGAAATCTTCTCAGCGCGCTTATTAAATAATGCTTTGTTGTTGTGACGTACTATTAACTAACATCGTTGTGACATATTAACTTTAACTTTATTTTTTACCTATTAACATATAAAACCTACCTTTAGCCGAAACGTGGGCACAGAACTCGTTTAATTTTTCAATGGATAAAGAAATTGACTATATTTTAACAAAAGCTGACTTGAGCAATTACACAGACAATTTTAAACAAATTGGCGTTGCAAAGGTCGAGCATTTCCTGGACGTTGATGACGAAACTCTTGAGCGAGACATTGGACTAACGAAGATACAAATTCGCCGTCTGAGGCGTTTCTTCGCTCAGATACAAGGCGAATCAAAGCAAAGAGGAACAAGCAGTGAAGGTATTGAGTTATCGTTTCTTAGATGGTTATTTTGAAGGCCTCTATAAAGTAATTGGCTTGTGCTTCAAACCAGCCATGAACAAAAAACGTAAGGCAACATGGTGCATAATTTGTAACGCAATCCTTAACAAACATTTATAATGTGATCGGTAGGTGTTACGTCCGCCAGTGCTCCCAAGAAGCGCAAGCAGGCGATTTTGTCATTTGGACGCTCCGGGCAGCTACAAGTCCTGAGGAACGACTCAGCACCAGAAAAGAAGCCGTGGGAAAAATATCTCCTTCCCAACCCACACACAGAAAGGCTGAAATTCTACAATAGTGTTGTACCGCAGATTTATGAATCTTCATTCGTGAGTAAACAAGCCGGTTTCAAACAGTATCTCCTCGAGCAACAGCAAATGCGTTGGCAGTTAAACACAAAGATAAAAGCCCTTTCCGATAAAGAAAACAACTTGCTTAGAAACGAGAATTGGGGAGTGTGCCAAAACATCACGAAGTTCATGTCAGGCGTGGATGGATGTAAGGGCAGTGGTGATGTCGCGAAGTGTGAGTCCTCCTTGACCACTGTCAATGAGGCCTTTAATTCAGCATCCGATTTGCTCTCATTTATCGACAACAGACGAAAGAACCTTTTTACAGAAGAGCATACCTTAAGGCCGTTTGCAAGTGATGAGCTCAAATATTTCCAGGAAGCTCAAGAGCGAGAGAAGGCCTTACACCAAGAGCTGCAGAAAGCCTCCAATGCGCTCACGACCACCCTCATGAGCTTGAAGAGAAAGTTCCCATCTTCCATGGGGAACAACGGCCTATCCCGAAGAAAAAAAGAAAACAAGAGAAAAGTGAAAAAAAATCAATGAGAAAAGGTTACGTCATCTAGCAGCAATTCTCCTAGAAAAACTTACCTCAAAAGAGGTAGCTAAAGAGGTTTTCGATTCACTCGAAAAGAATACTTACAAATGTGTCTCAAGTATTAATGCAGGATTCACTGCGAGATTTGTCAAGCGTCTCCACCTGGATCCTCTGCTATGGCTTTTGGAAAGAGGCGTGTTGAAACAGAGCTGGCACGCAATTTGAAAGTGGTAGCTATAGTGGCCAGAATGAACGAAGATAATAGCAGTAATGGTGCTGAAAGAGGGTCAAGTTCGGGCGAGGATTCCGATGAATCTGACGTGGAGACTGTGCAAGAGCCAGTGGAGAGGGCTGCCGAAGATTCTGACACGGAAGCGGAACAAGATACAGCCTCACCAAAATAAACACTTTTTTATTTGTTGTTTTCATTCGGCCGCGTATTAAAATAATGAACGTTTATGATTTTAGATTACGATTCTCTATAAAACAAACTGAAACGTCATGAAACAATTTTGAGCAATTGTAAGTATTCCATTCTCAAAATCTTGATAACCTTTCTAATTTCAATAGATCGTGCCTGATTAACAACGTGTATGTTAGACTACGATAGTGATACTTTTTTTACAAAATGGAGGGTCTGTAAAAGGGTTTGGGTTTTGTGTCTGGGCTAGAATAAAGTTTATATAATACAAAATACAACTGAACGTGGTCTTGAATATATGGTTGGGGGTTTAGAGTCCTAGCGGCAAATCCTAACAGAGTATTTACAAATGCACTCACCCGGGGTCCCGGCGCGACCTAAAATTCCTTTTTTTTTTTGTTTTTGGTCTGATCCCCCCCCCATTATGCTTGTCAATTACGGCTGATTCCCCCTAAAGGTCTTCAAAAAACCATGTGATCTCCCCCTAAATACTCCGACGACCCCCCCCCCCCCCCTCCCCCCAGGCGATAAATAATGACCGGTCCCTAAGGCCGATATACTTCTCGATTTTGTACGCCGGGCGTCCAAGAGCATACATAGCGTCCAGACACGCCGCACATTGTATTTGGCCATCGTCCGCTGTCACCTTAGATATGCTACACAGGTGTGGCAGCCACAGTCCGTTGGTCTGCTGAAGGAAGATGAATGTGTGCAGCGACGTGCGACAAAATACATCTTGAAGCGCCCTTTCCGCTGCGACATTACGTACACGACCAGATTTCAGTTGAATGAATACCTTGAAATTGTTTTCTTTTACAAGGCTGTAAATAACTTAATTTAAGTAAATAGGGGGTCTCTCCCTGTTGTTAAACAGCCGGCTAGACAAACTAGATCTTCAAGCAATAACTATGTTTCTTTGAACAATCAGAAAGTTCGGAACGGTACTACCTAACGTATTAGCGCTCTTTTTCCATTCGCCGTAGCCGCATTTGGAATGTACTACCTGACAACTTACACGGAAATAACGTCCCACTCCAACCTTTCAAAAGAAAGCTGATGAAATATTACAATAATGCTCTCGCTAATTGATCAGGAAGATATAAGATCGTGGAGGACTATCTGCCCTAAATGCAACGCCGCTTAGAGTTTGATGCAGCAGCAGTCGTGTTGTTTCTAGTCTTTTTTGATAATTAATCAGTATATGCTCCTCAAGTTTTATGTATTTTTTATATTACTTTAAATGTAAGGGGACCACTGTAATTGGCCCTTGCTGTGGTTGCTCCACTACCTGAGTGTCTTCTGCATATTTCTTTCATGGCAAAGCTCAATAAATAAATAAATAAATAAATAAATAAATGGTAAAAAAAAAGATGTTTTGCGTTTAAGAAAGCCTTGGAGCAAATTATATTATATTTTGGTGATCAAACGACGACGGCATTCCGAAGGACTTCGATTTAAAACAAAAAAGTTAATGTTTTTCTCTGCTATTTATATTGTGATATCATTGGCTTACTCTCTTATTAAAAAAAAGTAAAAGCTCTACAATTATCTCAGCTCATCTCTTACAGGTCTTTAAGTAATAAGCGAGCAGCCAGTCTTTATATTTCTCATGTTATTACTAAGCGGCGCTCTTCGCCAAAGGCGGTTCAGTCGTAAGCGAGAGAAATGTGAACAAGAAGTGAGTTCAATCTACGTCAGGTATAAAGCAGATAGCTCCATAGACAGCTCTGCTTGAGATCTCTGGAAAGTTAGCTCAGTAGGGAGTTTTGGTTTGAACACGCAGAGCTACCCAAGAAACATGCAGGTATAAAGCAGATAGCTCCATAGACTGCTCTGCTTGAGATCTCTGGAAAGTTAGTTCAGTGGGGAGTTTTGGTGCGAACACGCAGAGCTACACGAGAAACATGCGCAGAACATGCAGAATTTGAAACAAACCGGAAAATGGATCTCAACCAAGTGGCTACACCGTAGAATTACGAGCCAGTCAATTTCAATACATGATTAACATCTTGAAAGATGACGAAAAAGAACGATCTTTCCCAAATCTATACCGCCACACATTGCGCACGACCTCTATACAATAACCATGCAGTCTTCATTAAGCTGGAGTTGATCATGATACTGTGGAAATTTGCGCCATTACAAAGCACAAATATGAACAAAGCCGTTCAGGCCCTATATAAAGAATAACCCTAGCTGTCAGAAACGTACTTGTTCCGAAATTCTCGATTTTTTAAATTCCAATGAGCTGTTGTTAGAAATAATGCCTGTAGGAGCTCCATGGTCGGCGGCTAAAATGTGCCTGAGCAGGACCAAAACCATATTATTGCCCGTGAACATCAACTGCATTGTCATATTAGCACTTAACGCCTTCTTTCTTTGTATGTTGATTCTTTTAGCATACGCACGAGAAGAAAATCAATCACATTCAAAATAGCTTGTGCCTTTCAGTTCTTCTTCTTTGACTCGTCCTAAGACTGGGCGACAAGAGAATGCATTTCGACTAAATAATTTTAAAGTTCAGATTCTTTCCTCTGTTGAACGAAAAAGGTAGGATACAAGAAAACAACGAATGCGGGAGATATTTGGCTGTTTCAAACTTTGCCTAAGAAATCTGTGGTAAAAAGGTAGAAACAGCTAGAAAAATATAGTAAACCCAAAGGATTCCATCATTGAACAAAGTTAAACTTTATCTTGACGAAATTCATTCCTGTAAAGCCTATATTATCCGAGTGTTGGTTGCTTCATACGTGCGAAGCAAACCCAAGCCGGCGCAAGCCACATTCGCCTTTGCGTTAGCGCAGCTCGTGTGAACCAGTCTTTAGCAGCAAAATTGCAGTGCCAAATTATGTCATATTCCTTTTCTCGGTCAAACAGAAGAATCGAAAGGCTTGCGATGGCCCTTTTCACGGTTGATTTTTCTCATTTGCATTACAATGTTATCCAACGCGGATGCGAGGCAATTTCGGGCAAAAGCTACAAAATAGCCCGACATTGCCTCACATACATGCTAGATTTCATTGTAATTCAAATGAGCAGAGTTAACCGTGAAAAGGGCTATTGGACCAAACTTAGGCTGTAAAAGATCACATTCTTTTAACATAAAACTATTTATTTATTTAAAGCAAATACCGCGGTCCATTAACTTACTGTTACTCTTATATAAATAAAAAATAAAAGATAAAATATTTATTTTAAGCTAATACCGCGGTCCATTAACTAACTGTTACCTTTATATAAATAAAAGCTTTCTTTTCTATCTTTTTTTCCGTGTACTTTGTTTTTGTTGGTTTCTGATCTTTGCCACTTGAAGTAATCTTTATTTTCATTGTGTTTACGACAAAAAGGTAGCATTCAGTAATGCCACTTATTCAAAAGTCACCAAAACCCCGACACAGTACTAGTTAAATCTGAAAAAAAGCTCCCTACCGGAATACCCTACTAAAAGCTTAAAAGAACTTTTAAAAAGTAAGTGAAAATAGTCAAAACTGGAATGGCTTAAAGCAACTGAAGTAAACAACTTAACTGATAGCTATAATTAACATTGAAGTTTCCACGCTCAAAATTAAAGTGCCGTATATTAAATGAAAAAAATGTTATAATGATGAGCGTATTTAATTTGGTGTTCTGCAGATGGTATCAAATTACTTATAACGGTAACAAACAAAAAAACGACTGGGCATTATAAAGCCTGGTGTTTTGTGTCTTTCTAAAATTGACAACATATTTTGATGTTAATGTGATTGTTCCAGTTTTCGAGATACCTTTTATATTGTAGTATTAATATTCCAGGACTTAATTTTTGCTCGAATAATACTGACTTGTTTACAGGCGTTCCCTCATCAAGCCAAGTGAATCAGCGAGTATCTTAATGTCTAGCCCTGCTCTCGCCGAGGTCCATGAAAGTTGGAGAAAAGTTATAAACTTTTCCACTAAGCTAACGTTATTTTAAAAGTTACATATATTTTTGGTTATATAATTCTATTATATATCTTATATACTTTTTATTTAGCCCCTCACCAACAACCACGAAAAAGTATTTTAAAGAACTAGAGAAGAAGAATACTACTCGAAAGAACTTAACTGACAGTTATAATTAACACAAATTTCCACGCTCAAATTCAAAGTGCCATATTTTAAATTTTAGAAACAATGTTATAATGATGAGCGTATTTGGTTTTCTGCAGATAATATCAAACTACTTATAACGGTAACAAGCAAAAAACGGTTAGGAATTAAAAAGCCTGTTATTTTGTCTTTCTAAAATTGACAACATATTTTGATCTTAATGTGGTCATTCTAGTTTTCGACATACCTTATATATTGTAGTATTACTATTCCACTACCTAATTTTTGCTCGAATAACACTGACTTGTTTACAGGCGTTTGCTCATCAAGCCAAGTGAATCAGCGAGTTTCTTAATGTCTAGCCCGGCTCTCGCCGAAATCCATGAAAGTTGATGAAACGTTAATTCACTTTTCCACCAAGCCAACGTTATTTTAAAAGTTACATATGTTTTAGGTTATATAGTTCTAGTAATATATCAAACACGAGAAGGTGTGTCTCATCAGATATCCAAACACTAAGAAGTAGGTTGGAAAAACGAGGCGCAGCCGAGTTTTTTTAAACGACTTCGAGGTGTTTGGATATCTGATGAAACACACTTTCGAGTGTTTGATATGGCTTCTCAAATGATCAATAATTCTTGGAGAAATTCAAGGCTAAAGTTGGCAAAATTTATGGTTATTACTAGGATCACATATCCAAACCACGGTCACGGTAGTGATTTTCTTTGTTTTCTCTTGATGAATTATTAATGAGTTTGAGAATTATATATCTTATATAATTTTTATTTAGGCCCTCTCGTCAAAAAATACGAAATAGTATCTTAAATCTGATGCAACTGAGCTATTTAGCTATGGGTGATGAACTTGAAATTCACTTTTTAACCAAGCTGTCAACGTTACTTTAATACTAAACTAAATATATTTTTCGAAGAGAAATAGGGTAATATAATTTAAACGACATTTTTTGTTCTCTTAAAGGGGAAGTACCATGGGTTTTTTACCTCTTTTGTCAAAAATGGTGAAATAAGACCTTCACTTTGCTACAAAATAATTCTAGAACAACGCGATGAGAGAAATCAACTCAATTCTTGACAGGAACAACTCGTACTCTGTTCTAGCGCATTTTGGACATAAAAATACGAAAACTTGAAAAACATTAGCCTAACATTTTTCAAGTTTCAATACATTCCGACCTACTCTGTCTCTGGTCAGGGGTACTAATTGACAGTTTTATTGCACTGGGGTGATGATTTATAACACAACTGGACAATTATAATAAGTTTTTTATGTTGACAGACAAAACATTTTGGGGTTTTGAAATGACATCAAATTTTCATGATACTTCCCCTTTAAACTGCTTATCAGTATATGGACAAATCTCTGATTAGCTTTACTCTGCTTTCAGATCACTGAGGTTCACGTACAGCCAGTCGTCGTACTTATTAAGGTCGACGTACGTCTGTAAAAAGAAAATATACTCCATATGTTAGTAGGAATATTTGTTAGCTTTCACTTCATTTTCTCCAGCTAAGTACCCTTAAACTCCAGTAGACTTTCACAATCTCTAACACTCAAACGAAACAAAAGTTCCTTAAAGAACGAGGGAGCTTGATATAAAGAGTAATGACTGTAAATTGAGCTTCTGTTCAAAATGGCGGAATGTTCAAAGTGGTCGGTGCGTGAGATCAGGTAATCTTATAGACCTAACGTGATATCACATTAAAAAAAAATTCTATAGTTAATGCCTAAAAGATATCTACAACGAGAAAGTTTTCAAAACTAAACGTCTGTGTTCCTGGAATTTAAGGCTCCTGCCCTTCTACGAATGCAAGACATTTTCAATTGTCGTTACATCATAATAGTTATGATTATCATGTCACAGCAAACAGTTGCAATTCTGCCCTCGAAAATTTACGGGAAGCTTATTGGTATAAGAGTTGATAAGATTGCAACCAATCAAAACGTAGGCTGCGAACGCAGACGTATTTCCGGCTGTCGTTTCTCTGAAAAGTGACATCCGAAAATATGACTGCGTTCGCAGGCTAACCAAAACGCGAGTAGCATCTCAGTTGTTTTCCTGCGCAAGCTTAATTTTATATGAATTGAATTCGGTCCATCCCATTCTTTCCCTCTCTTTTTAAACTAAAATTGATAATCTTTAACAGTTTCCCCTTACCTCGTGTTGTTCCCACATATCTTTCATGGTCTTCCTAAGTTCATCAAACGTAGGTCGATCAATTGGGTTTTCTTCCCAACACTTAAGCAAAATCTCAAACCTAAACCATGAAAAATAACAAAACGATGCACATATGGAGCTTCAACTGCAATCTTCGAAATTCAATGGGCTCTTTGCAGCTAACGGTCATATGGCTCAAAAGCCGCCATGCTAGAGAGAAAGCTTCGCACTGGGATATCCAAAAACAAAGAAAATTCAAGTGTGACTGAATGAAATCACTTTGTTTTGGATGTCCCAGTGCACAACTTGCTCTCCAGCATGGCGGATTCTGTATCATGTGACCGTTAGCTGCAAAGGGCCCATTGGAGTCAGGAAATAGATTTTACTAAACTTGATAGTGTTGTTGATTGTGCGCATGCTACCTTTCCAGCACGATAAAGGTTTCAACTTGTTCTCGGAGTTACAAAAGTTGACTGAAATCCTATCCTCGTTGTGTTGCCCACAAAACACGCTTCTGGGTACAATGATCAGTAGGTGTGACTCATCCTTCAACCAGACGATCGATTAAAAGGTGAACTGATATCAATGAGAGAATATGAATGCATCTGATTTTCTTATATTGACTGGGATGATAGCCAAGTAATAGAGCGCGGATAAGAAAGCTGACCAGCAAATCCGAAGGCTTTATCAACTGTAACGTCATTGATATGAGCTGGGCAACACCCCGTATTGAATACAAGGCGAGTGTAGAAAGTAATATCAAAAATTAAAAAAAGACCCTAACCACAGAAATATTAACTTCACTGAGAAAGTTCTGTAAGGCCTCCTTAAAGTTTAACAGATTTAAAAATCTGGTATTTGTTTTAATAATGGTGTGTTTTGCTCTTTACTCAGATAAAGACAACACATTTCGGAAAAAAAAGACAACTAACAGTTTGCTATCCACATGTCTCGGTTGTGGCAGTCTGTATCCTTCTTGGATTTTCCTGGCCATATGGCGAGCTTTTATATTCGGGTATGGAGATCCACCTAGAGAGAAAAACGAGAGGTCTGAATTATCCCTATTGCCGTTGTTAAATTTGGTTGCACTACAGTTGTTAATTTGTTCCCATAATAATTACAGTGCCAACGTTGTTTTCCGTTGGCCCTCAGTCTGGTGTATTTCAGTGAAATCAGTTCTTCTTTCCTTGTGTGGTCAATATTCTCGTGGCAACATAAATTTAAAGTATAAAATGAAGCTTACCGACGGTGAGGATTTCATAAAGGAGAATTCCATAACTCCATCTGCAAAAAGAGGCAATCAATCAATTAATCAATCAGTCAATCAATAACGGCTGAACAAACTTTTAAAAAAAATATACTGGAAGGAAGGAAGGAAGGAAGGAAGGAAGGAAGGAAGGAAGGAAGGAAGGAAGGAAGGAAGGAAGGAAGGAAGGAAGGAAGGAAGGAAGGAAGCAAGCAAGCCAGCAAGCAAGCAAGCAATCAAGAAAGGAAGAAACAATTGAAAGAATGTCCCGCGGAAGCTATCGAAATTATTGTATTAGGAAGACAAAAGCTGTGTTGCAAAAAGCGAATTTTATTTCAACACGTTTACACAGACAATCACCATATCAGAAAGCCAATATCGTTCAGTTTCAATGGAACTACTTACACGTCACTTTGTGTAGTGTATGTTCCATACATCAATGCCTCATATGCAGTCCATTTCACAGGCAGTCGTCCCTAGGAAAAGAAAGACCACCATGCAAATATCTTATTCAGAACAGCATACCGGAACATACTATAATCAATAAAAGTCCCTGCCCCTTACTCGTCAATTCACGGCTATAAATTGAACACTTGTTCTGGCTAAACTGGAACTCCAAAACGGATCAGAAGATTTCCGATATTTTCAATTTTCAAAAAAGGGAGACGATCTAGAGACTGGCCAAACGTTTCAAAATTAATAGCTCGAAAATGTCTGCTCCATTTAATTCTATGCCGGAGATTCAGTAAATTTAGCTCAGTGAAGTTAAGACTGAATATTTCAATTTCGTTCTTATTTTTACTCTTACCCGGATTTTTCTGGTGTAAATGTCATCCTGGTTTGCATTCCTTGCCATCCCAAAATCTGTCACCTTACACACCTCTTCTTCTCCAACAAGAATATTTCTCGCTGCTAAGTCACGATGAATTATCTAAAAGAAACAATGTATCTGCGTGCAGTGTCGGTGAAATTGTCTTTAAAAAAGTTCGAGACATGGACGAACTTTTGGGACGAGAAATGGTGACCTACATGTTGTTTTCTGAGTAATCTATAGCTATCATCCAAGTGTCTCTTTATGTATGTCCTAGATTGCCAAAAATGTCCCCCAACTCCAATAAACACATGTCAAGACAGTTCTGAAGATGTATTTTTCTTAACAAATTGCAATCGAACAACTAGTTTTACCTTTACTTGTAACTCTGAAATACGATACCAGTTTGAAAATTTGTTTGTGTGTATATGCTGATATGGGTGCCAATCGCACATGAAATTTACGGAAACCTTTTCTGAAGACAAGTAACACATTCCATCAGCAACCTGCCAAGCGAACTTCATCAACTGTTCGGCGGTCAGATTGGACTGCGGCTTTATATCCTGGGCCTCATAGTACTTGTCATTTAGTCCTCGGCTTTTCCTCAAGTATCCCAGCAAGTCACCAAATGGCACATACTCAATAAGGACCAACAGGGGGTCTATAGAATACAAGTTTCATGTCAGGAAATAGAAAAAAAGACAAAAAAGAAAAGACTTTTCATATAAAGTTGGTAAAATAGCTTCAGAAGTTTGTCAGTAATCTTTGAATAGGCGATCTCTGAAAATTTCTACCTGGTTCCCTGTACCGTTGACAGATATACTATAAAGTTCTCATATTTGTTTCGATTTATGGAAACTAAAGAACCTTGTGTATTTGTAATTAAATAGCAAATAGATCCCCGGAAAAATATGATATTATTAGTTAAACATTGTTTTCCATGCCTCAAACTGGATGCTGTCTCTCATTGGAAATTACAAAAAGTAAACTTATTTCAAACTTTAGAATAAAAGAAGAAAGAAATCAGAATAGTTTATCCTTCCAACCAAAACACCATAGCCACTACACCCATGAGGAATAGCCGCCGAAGATTGAAACTTTGCTAATTTTAGAGTTACTCATCACAATAAATGAAACATTTTCAAAACAGTAATTGGCCAAAAATATCGTAGACCGCTGCTAAGCCCCCAAAATACTACCTAACTACAGATCTATTCAGTCATTTCTTTGTTAAATGAATGGGGTTCTGTTCTCGTGTACGACAGTACTATGATGATAACGAATACTACATTTTCTAAACCTGATAAGGTGTCCTAAGTAAGTTTGAATTGTGGGAACTAGTGTCGGCCGATATTAATGTCGCGGTATTCATTTACCATCCTGCGTGACACATCCAATAAGCTTGATCACGTGTGGATGAGGTTTTAGCTTTTTCATCAACTCAAGTTCTGAAAGCAAGTCGTTTCTGTCTGAATCAGGAGCATCTTCTGCAGAGAAGAAGAAAGTAATATATTGGTAACTTTTGGCTGAAAAGCCATTTTAATGGAGTCAACTAATAAAATTTATTCATTTAATTTAACGTTAGTTGCCTTGAATAATCGTTTAGGTGGTCTTAGTGTTGTAAGGGCAAACGCAGAAAGCTGTATTAGAATGGTTAAAAAGTATTTACTCCAAACTTCCGTCGACTTGCGAGTACATCTTAGCGACCCAAAGTAACCTAATAAATCGGAAATTCCAAACAAGCAATGCCACTCCTAATTGTGAGTGCATTTTGTGATGCTGACTTGGCAATTAATTTCATTAGGCGTATAAGGTTTACTGCAAATATAACGATCAGTAGCCTTTTTGAAATACTCTTCATCCCGCTGTTCCATTATTATTTCACTTTATTAAATTTTTTTCGTGACAAGAAAATGAAAATGGCGGAGTTGTGACGATGATCAATGGCAACCCACCTTTAAGCATTTTCAACGCTACTGCCATGTTTTCCTGCCTACCGCGCTTGCCTCTTACTGTTGCTTGAGCAACCTGCGAAAATGCTCCTTTGCCAATAACCTTGATGACGGTTACTTGCTCTCGGCTGATTTCCCAGCTTCTTCCTGAGGGATAAAGTGGCATAAAGTCTCCAACTATTGGTGTTGCATAAGTCGGTGGCTCATTCGCCTGTTCCCCGTTTAAGGGTTGTGTTTCCTGTTCTTCCTGCGGACTTACTTGATTCTAGAGGGAAATAGTAAGCAAATTATCAATTAATATGAAAAGAAATAAAGATAGAAACAGGTTCCATGTTTTCGAGTCTCGTGAATGACCTCAAAAGTACATTCCGGCATAGCTAACGGTTGGTAATTCCCTGCAACATTACTGAATAATAGTAACATCCCTATGACTAATGAATGAGTCACGGTGAGGATTGTGGTAAACCAGGTAACATTAAGGCCCGTTTAAACGGTTTCAACATTTGGTTCAACATGCATTCAACACTTTGTGGAACCAAATGTTGGGGCGTTTGAACAGTTCGTTCATCATTGTCGAAAGCGTAAAAAAATATTGAAAGCTTGTTGAAAGAGTGTTGAATCAAATTTAAATCGGTTTAAACTTTCATCCAACACCCACACAACATTTTCTTTGTTCTCGATAAACATTGAGTGGTGTTGAAGGTACTTGAACACTCAGTTCAACATTTATCCAGCATTTGCTCAACATCCGTGCAACTTTTGTTGAACGAATGTTGGTCAATGCTGAAACCGCTTAAACGGGTCTTTCAAGATTCTGCGGCCTCAATTATTTTAACGTTTCTTCCAATGACGAAAAAAATTATTCGAAGAGGAAGTAAAGCAGTCCTGCGTTGTTACAAATGCACATAACATAACTCTGTACATGGTTATGCGTTACTTTACGCGGCTAAATGAAGGCAGCCGCTGTACAAGACCTTAGTAAGCGTGTTTCGCTAACTACATGGTAATGCACCGTTATCAAAGACTCAAAGTTTGTGATCCCAAGACATTGAACCAATTTATTCACAGTTTGAATGTCTTCGAAACCTACAATAATTTAAGAACGATTGCAAATCTAAAAAGAAAGTGAACAGAAGCAAACTACAATACTTAAATGAATAACATTGACCCGATACCTTGCGTAATACAGCTAGGCTGGAAGTACTGACCTAAACTGTTCGAACGCATGCAGAATGCTTGATTTTAAACAACACTTAATGCAAAAACTAAACGAACCGTTATCTGTATTTTTATATACTATAAACAGCAGTAGTACTACTTAATTAAGTACGACGTGGTGTCATTGGATGACTGTTTTGCATCACTGACCTTAGCTACAAGAGCCCCGCATCTTGGGCAAGGGCGACGGCGCATCCTCCAGGCCAAAACAATCAAAAAAACAATTGCCATCACCAAAAATACGATGGCAGGGATGTACACAACATGTACAATACCAGAACCTGAAAAATAAAAGAATTTTGTAATTTTCCTTTAGCAGTAATGTTAGCCAGCTTGCTCGTAAGGTGCATATTACTCATATAAGTGTCTCTTGCATTTGTTTCACGATAGCCCCGTTTTCAAATCCAAGGCTATGCTTTGTAAATAGCCAACTGGTTTCTCTCCCACCAGTCGGGATTTTTAACATATGTTATGTTAAGTTTGTATATTTATTTCACTGATTTATAGTGTCCCAAATTAGCACAATAGTGCTTTTTAGGAAATTTCAAAGTAGCTAATACTGGGAAGCTTGAACTGTTATTCAACTTGTGAATGGCATTGCTGATCAGTAAATAGTATATAATGTCAAAATATGATAAGAACTTTGCTCCTCTCACCTCTTTGATTCTCTGAGGGCTTAGTAGTCACTAGAAGAGATTCAGATAGTGGCGTGTTAGAGAAAATTTCTTTTGAAGGAATAAAACAGATTACTAGAAAAGTATTTAATGGCTAGCTTAAGGTCTTCATTAAAAATTAAAAATCTTTACTTCGGGATGTTTTCTTCAGGTCGACTCTCATCATTGCGGTTCTCAAAGGAATGAAATTGATAGTAACAGTTGCATCAAGTTGTGAAAATGCTAATAAATTGAGTCACGAACTAAAACTAAAACAGATAATAAAGTTAACGTAAAGAGTTTCAAAGATTCACTTCTAAAAATTGTGAGGTTGTCAGCCAGCTTGCAAATCTATCCAATGATAAACAGGTAAGGGGTCTTTAAAGAACAATTTTCCATCTGCGACTGCAAAATCGCAATGACAAAAATCATGGTTTGGTTTCAAATCTGCATTGATATACAGGACAGAAAATACAAATCAAATCGAATCGTTCGAATCGAATCCTTCTCTCTTCAGTAGGAATTAATTAATCGCCCTGGATGATCCAATATGCCCCTTAAAATTTGTCATTTCTTCTTCGTGTTAGTATTGTCCTGTTCCTCGGTGAAGCATTTTACGTCGGCTTCAGAGAACTTCTCGAAGTTATCGCTCCGGCGCCATTCCCCACTGACTGTTTGCGCCACAAACCGTAAAAAAAAGGGCGGGAAACGACGTCATCAATATTCATACTAGTTAGGATATGAAAAATATGCCACTAAGGACTTGGATGTAGTTTCCTATAAATTTTAAGAATAGTATATTTTCCAGACTAACTAGTGCCAGAAACTCCAAATTTAAATACAAAAAGTCTCAAGCCATAACTACCAACTACACTTGATGCCTGCGCGCATATATACTGACCTTCATACTTAATCTTGACTTTCAGTTCACTAGCATCTCCTTCAAAAATCTTATTCCTGGCGGAGACTTTCACAGTATAGTTTGTGCTTCTTTTCAGATCACTGAAAGGATACTCTCTTTCAGCAGCGCCGAGGGTTTTATTCTCTATCACTTTGTCACCGTGTAGTATGACCGCATGGTATCCGGTGATAGGACTCCCTCCATCATAATCTGGTGCAGTCCATGTTATTGTCAGTGAAGTAGCTTCAATCTCCACTGTGATGCTTGGTGAACCTGGCGCCTCTGTAATAATTGAAGCTGTATTAATGGAATTTGACTTTATTCAGTTAAAACTGCTGGTCTAAAGTACTATCACTGGTAAAAAAAAAAAGAAAAAATAGAGAAAAGAACAAAACAAAACTAAGCAGGAGCGCTTATCAACTGCGCGAAGTCCAACATGTAAATCACAAATATAATAATAATAATAATAATAATAATAATAATAATAATAATAATAATAATAATAATAATAATAGCAATAGTAATAATAATAATAATAATAATAATAATAATAATAATAATAATAATAATAATAATAATAAGGTCACACTTCAATAACGTACAGAAACGTTAAAACTTTCAAACGTGCGAAATTTAGTAATTAACGATATCTCCAAGCTAGGACAACTGGGAATTTTTGGATTCGGCTCTTGATCCCAACCAAATGTGGACAGAGTGGAAAACCAAATTTCTGCAAATTGCTGACAAACATGCTTCGATTTGCATTAAGGGGGTTTTACACCTAAACGCCATTTTTCCGCCACTTGACATGGCCTTAATGGAAATATCTCGCTCACGTTAGTTTACTTTACTTAATAGCTAGTAATATTTTAAGTGATAGAAGATTAATCTCTATGCATAGTCTCTCGTAATAAGTTACAGCTTTTATCTTAAATTGATGTATTTCCCATGTTTTTAAATAATGATGATGAACGATGATGATGATGATAATGATGATGATGACGATGATGATGATGATGATGATGATGATGATGATGATGATGATGATGATGATGATCTGTACGAGTTTTTCAGTCCCATGGTGCGCCTAAGACTTTGGATAATGTTCATGGGAGCAGCAGATTTTATGCTCGTGATAAAGACTATCTTCAGACAAGAGACTATGAGGTAGTCTCTTGGTTC
>NW_028145642.1:0-47500 GCF_977016875.1 Pavona decussata
CCCATGGGAAAAGAAGTCCTCCAACGACCGATTCGATGTCACCATGGGGTCGTTTGATGGCGCAGAAACATGCGAGCTGGTTGGCTGCTACATCCTATCACGCCTCACCGAAAAGTACGGAAATAACATCGGCCTTTACCGAGACGACGGGCTGTCAGCATTCAATGCAACACCACAAGAGATCGAGAAAATAAAGAAAGATATCTGCAAAATCTTCCGCGATAATGATCTCAAGATCACAGTAGAAGCAAACCTCTCTAGAGTCAATTTTTTAGACGTCACCCTAGACCTAAAAAGTGGCAAACACTCCCCATACACCAAAGAAGGAAACGTACCGCTGTACGTACACAAGCAATCGAACCATCCACCTTCAATCCTTAGAAATATTCCCGAATCCATAAACAAGCGGCTATCTGAAATTTCTTCTGACAAGGAATGCTTCGACAAGGCCAAAAGTGTGTACCAAGACGCACTTTATAAAAGTGGCTATAAGTACAACCTGTCGTATAAAGCACCAACACCTGAAGCATCACGGCAACGTGCGCGCAGAAACCGCCAAAGAAATATCACGTGGTTCAACCCTCCATACAGTCAAAATGTAGAAACGAAAGTCGGCAAATGCTTTCTCCAACTAATTGATCTGCACTTCCTTAATCCAACCCGCTGCACAAAATCTTCAACCGGAACACTCTTAAGCTGAGCTACAGCTGTATGAACAACGTAAAATCCATCATCTCCAACCACAACAAAGCTCAAATAAGCAAATCGCCAAATCAATTCGAAGAAAGCGAAAACAACTGCAATTGCCGAAACAAGAATTCTTGCCCACTTGAGGGAAATTGTAATGTACGGAACATTGTCTACCAGGCAGAGGTCGTCACACCGCAGGCAATACAAACTTACGTCGGATTGTGTGACACAACGTTCAAAGAACGTTACAGAAACCATACATGCTCCTTTAGAAACGAACGTTACAAAAATGTAACAGAGCTAAGCAAGTATATATGGAGTCTCAAGGAACAGAAAATCAATTATCAGATTAAATGGAGAAAAGTGAAGCAAGCTAGATCGTATTCAAATGTCAACAAAAAATGTAATCTTTGCTTATGGGAGAAATATTTCATAATTTGCAGACCGGAAATGTCATCACTCAATCATAGAAATGAACTGACTTCGATTTGCAGACATTCTAAGAGGTTTCTGTTAAATACCACGTTTACTTAGTTTACTCGACCGTTTTACGTTGCGCCCAGTTTTACCGCCCAATAGAATCTTGACACATCACGCAAGCAAGCATTGTTCCCTATTTTCAAATTTGTATATCTTTTCATGTAACCGTTATTGTTGTCAGTTGCCTGATGATTGCTTCGCTAGAAGCATGAAACTCCGAGTAGCAATTAAATGTGTTTGAACTAGTCCGACTCCAAAAGTTCATCTTTTATTTACAGCTCTGGTTCTACCATTGAGCAGTTTTATAGCAGATGAAGTCTTCAGTTTATCCACTGGTAGTCATATATATATATATATATATATATATATATATATATATATATATATATATATATATATATATATATATATATATATATATATATATATATATATATATATATATATATATATATATATATATATATATATATATATATATATATACAGCCTTGAATAATTATTGATATCTGTATTGATGGCATCGTTCTCGTCAAGTAAATGCATTTCTTAAGCAATCTCTCTTATTCTTATTATAAAACACAAGATACAACGAAAATGAGAATTGAACTGAATCACTGTTGACAGAAATGATGTAACACATTATCCCTTAAATGCTGCTGATTGATCTGTATAAAGTAAACTGGAAAGGCTTTTGTTTTGTTTTTTTTCATTTCATTTTGTTGTTTTAATGTTTACTGCAAATTGTAAGCCCACTTGCAGACTTGATTCCTCCAATTTATGTTTTTTTGTTACACTCACTGTAGAAAGCAAGGCTTGTTATGTATTGTGAGGCTACCTTAAATTTTAATTAAATATTCTTTTCCAATTTTAACGCATCAACTTTGTTGAATGATTGGATCATTTGTATTGAATGCGCTCACTCAGTGGCAACAATCTGTTTGCAATTTGTTGCAGGGCTAAAGTTGCTGACAAGATTTTACTCATTGAAAATTTACTGGATAAAGTGAACGATATGATAATTGGAGGTGGAATGGCATATACATTTGTTAAAATACTCCATAACATGGAGGTGAGCTTAAATGAATGGCCAAGGGCTTAGGCTTTTTGCACAAGAGCATTCCATTCTGCTATCTGCAGAATGGAATGATTGTTATCATAGATTCTAAGCTATTGTTATGAAGTTTTGAATAACTTACCAATTTATTCTTCTCCTGGTTGTTGGGAACCATTTTGATAATTTCACTAAGGAAATGAAACATTGAAGACAATCTGAAATTTCAACAACCAGTTCATATCACGTCTCCTTGTTTAATGTTCTGAGCATAAGTTGGTGATTTTGTTTTAGATTGGCAAGTCACTCTTTGATGAGGATGGGTCAAAAATTATCCACACGATCTGTGACAAGGCAAAAGAGAAGGGAGTAAACCTCCATTTGCCAACAGATTTTATTGCTGCTAGTAAATTTGCTGATGATGCTGAGGTAAGTTGGAGGCCGTAGGTCAGTTCAATAAATTTGAATTACGACTGGACGCTTTCTGGCACAGTTACATCCCTCCAATATTTTTCTCGAAATCCTTTTCCTTCAGGAACTAAGTCCACTCATGTTCACTCACTCAATTATCATTTATTTTGTTGATTGCAGACTGCAGCTGCTACTCTCGAATCTGGGATTCCTGCAGACTGGATGGTGAGTAACACTTGTTGTCACATGGGGCATCATTTTATTGGAGTCATGATCTCTGTTGTATGCCTTGTTAGTCTGGAAATATGTTTAAATAGTTAATAAATAAAATCTGAAAACAAGGAGGTCACATCTTAAGGGGTACCTTGATGAAAAATAAAATCAAAGGCCAGAAGGCAATGACAGAATCAGTAGGTGTAGCTTACGCTTACTGTTTAATTTTCTAGGTCAGGAGCCCGACTTTGTTGGGTTCTTGACTTACCTGGAAATCTGGCCAGCACAACTAGGGGTTGGACAATTATACCAGAAAAGGTGAATAAGATTTTCAGGAGCTTTACTGCAAAAAGAGCATTGTGGGTCTTGTTTGATTCCAATTTTGTTAGAAAAAAAATAGTGGGAAGAGTTCTGTGCAAGAATCTGTATTGAAAGTTAATGAGGGTCGAAGTTTTAGTGCCCTTGGATGCCAAGGTGTAAGCTGCTTTCCAATCAGCCTTACAACCTTCCTGTGAAACGTCAGTGTTCCATTTCAATTGGCTTTTCTCTGGTACATAGCTTTTAAGAGAGACAAGTTTCTTGTAAACTATTTTATTACCTTTAGAGCTTTTAAGAAATGAGTTAAGGAAAGAATCCGGTTTAACTGAAACAGTTGTAGATTCATTTGGGAAATTTTTATTATAAAGACATTTAAGGGCGGATATAAGTCCACAATATTTCAAGGGGTTTATTTGTATTTTATATAATTCAATAAAATCTTTGAGACAAAGAAACTTGCAAGGTTCTTTCATTAAATCTTTGACGTTTGAAATTCCTCGCAAAAAGAGTTTTTCTGATAACAAGCCAATTATTGGTTTATTATCAATAATTCTAATTAGCGAGTTATGCCACAAAGGTTGTACAAGAAACTGTTGTTTTGTTTTTATAACACCTTCAAAATTGACCTCAGACCAAATTTCTAGCATTTTTTTCGTGAACTTGTTCTTTACTGAAAAAGTCTTGAGGGAATCAATCTTGTTGAAATTGCCCTTAAAGATAAGGCTGCCACCATGTTTTTCGAGTTCAAGGAAGACAATTTCTTTCCATTTTCCCTGGTTCGAAGTATCCAGATACTTTCTAATCCAAGTAGTTTTTAGCGATTTGTTTAAAGAAGATAAGTCAACCATTTTTAGACCGCCATTCTCATACTTATTTATCAACACGGTTCGTTTAGTCTTGTCACCCTTGTTGTTCCAAAGAAATCTATAAAAAATGTCATTTATCTCGTTAATAAAATTCTGGTTTGTCGCTAAAGGTGTTAAAATATAAGTGAGTTGAGATAAGAGTAGGCTCTTGATAACCTGAATTTTGCCAATTAAAGTTAATCGTCGGTATTCCCAACAGCTCAGAATATTTCTTATCTTATCCACCTTTTCTGTATAATTCATTTTTAAAGTGACAGCTGGGTCAGTAGAAATCCATACTCCAAGGACTTTGACTATATTCTCAGGCCATTAAAAATTCTTTTCGGGGGAGCGTTTTTCTTTCTTACTCTCCATCGACCCGATCCATAGTGCTTCAATTTTCTTGTCATTAAGTTTGAGACCAGAAGATTTACCGAAGTTCTTAATTGTATCAAAGGCAGCGGATAAGGAGTCTTGGGTACTGTTAAGGATCAGGGTTGTGTCGTCCGCGTATTGGCTTAGTTTTGTTTCTGTATTATTCACGGTGATTTCTTTTATATTAGTATTAGCTCTGATAGCTTTCCCTATGACTTCAGCTGCAAGTATGAATAGGTAGGGCGGCAAAGGGCAGCCTTGCCGAACACCTCTTTGTAACTTAAAGAATTTACTTGACCATTCATTGCTTAACACAGCTTTCAATGTTACGTTCGAATCCAAGTTGTCAAAGAGGGGCCAAACCCAAAATATTCAAGCGTACGATTGACAAATGACCACTTGAGTGAGTCAAAAGCTTTTTGGAAATCAATAAAAAGTAGCAACCTAGGGATGTGTTGTTCTGCTGCATAGTTTATGATACTATCGATCAGTCTAATATTTTCTCCAATAAATCTACCTTTTAGAAAGCCCGTCTGATCATTGTTAATAGGTTTTGGAATAACCTTCTTTATTTGATTAGCAATGGCTTTCGTAGCTATTTTAAGGTCACAGTTCAGGAGAGTTAAAGGGCGCCAGTTTTTAATAAAGCGTGGATCAGCGTCCTGGTATAAGTTTAACGATGCCTCGTCTCTGTGATACCGAAAGAGTCCCTTGATAGTAAGCGTAGTTAAGGACACTTATCAAACTAGAAGCTAACTCGTCCTAAAAGGTTTTATTAATAAACCTCGGCTGGCAAACCATCAGTCCCAGGTGTTTTTCCTGAATCCATATCTTTTAAGGCTTCTAGGCATTCCTCTTCAGTTAAAAAAACCTTCACAGTTCGCAGCTTCGTGATAATCAAGAAGTGTGTCATTCTCGTGTTGAAAGAATTCTCTATCTGGATGTATTGTGTTTCCTTGAGATGTGTAAAGATTTTTATAGAAGGTTTCACGTTCTTCTAGGATTCCAGTATCAGAGGTGACAAATTCGTTCTTGTTGATTTGGAGTTGACTTACAGTGTTAAGTTTGTAATGCCTCTTTTCAAGGTTACGAAAGTACTTTGAATTTTTTTCACCTTCATTACACCATCTTGCTTTGCATCTTAGAATCGCCCCTTGAGTGCGTCACCGTACAAATTCTTCTAATTCTTTTCTGTACAATTCCAATGTTTCAATTAAAATATTTTTGTACTGTGTCGTGATCGTTGGCAAGTCTAATTCTTTTTCAAGTGTTGCAATTTTTTCTTCTAAAATATGTTCCTTTTCTTTCCTTTTCTTCCCAATCGGGTAACTGACGGATTTCTCTCGAACTTTCATTTTGATCATTTCCTAAAGAACAGAATGGTTAACTAAATTATCGTCTGTATGTTCTTCCTTTGTCTGCTCGATAGTTAGTTTGATCCACGACCACTTGGATTTGTACATGTATGCAATGATATGTTCGGTGTTATCAAGGAGTGATCTGTTTTAAAACCTGGTACGATATCGGCTGAGACAACATTACCCATGAAGCTTTGGGATACCAGGAAAAACATCTAGTCTGCAATGAACCTCTGGTTGCTTTTGGCGCCAAGTGTATCTGCTACTATCTGGATTCAAAAGTCTCCAAGCGTCAACAAGATCAAATTGTTCGGCAATCTTGCACACCGTTTTTCTTGCATTGTTATATGTTCTGGGAAGGCCGCCTTTCTTGCCTTTCTCTACGTTTAAAACAAGATTAAAATCACCTCCAATTCCTACTTCGTCCTTTTGAAAGTCTTTAATGTGTTCAGCAATAGTTTCAAGAAATCTGGATCATCTTCATTTGGGGCGTAAACATTTACCAGGGTTATGAGTTTTCCATTTGCCATTAAATCGCATATTATAAATCGTCCTGGGGGATCAATATAACTTCTCATGATTTGAAGTTCGAAATTGTTGTTGAAAAGGATACCTATACCTACTTTAGTACTCGACATGGTGCTAAAAAGGTATTTGTAGCTCGGTCAGTATAAAATGCAGACTGCAGACTGCAGACTGGGTATAAAATGCAGCATAGGTATAAAATGCAGACTGCAGACTGCAGACTGGGTATAAAATGCAGACTGATATCAAAACCGTCTCTTCGTCAAATACAGGATACATTTTTAATTTTCAACTTACCCTAGTGTCACACAATCACATTTCCGAGATCATCTCCCACAAAATTGACCTTATTTTCAACCGATTTTTCAACAGTTTGTTTTCTTTATCTCGATTTGATAACTTTCATTTCCTGAGGCCCTTTCTTCACAAAGAAGACTCAAGCTTAATCGCTTTGCATTAGTTCGTAAACAATTATGCCCATGACGGTTTTCATAATTGACTTGATTTCCGAGGGGGCAAGCAATTTGACATTGACAGATTTTAACTAGTTTCTTTGAATATTAACGAGGTTTGTCAAAGACAAATTGTATACCTTCAGTATTCTAGCAATACATGAACACATATTTTATTCAAAAAACATTATTTAACTCCCACCCTGACTGCCACTTACCGATGTCGCCGATGTCATGTAGACGCAAAGCGGCGAAAAGGTCAGCCACGTGCGAAGTAAAGGTCATGTTTCTGCGTCATGCTTTGCGGTTGTTTATTTCAAGGTTGACGCTTTTCGAAAACAATATAATAATGTCAATTTCCTGGGAAATGTTCTCGAAAGACGATGGTATATGACAAAGGAATGACACCAGCGTAAGTTAAGTTGAAAAATTCAAAATGTATCCTATATTTGACGAAGAGGCGGTTTTGGTCTCAGTCTGCATTTTATACCCAGTCTGCAGTCTGCAGTCTGCATTTTATACCTAGTCTGCATTTTATACCCAGTCTGCAGTCTGCAGTCTGCATTTTATACTTAGTCTGCATTTTATACCCAGTCTGCAGTCTGCATTTTATACTGACCGATTTGCAGCCCCATCCTATGGCCCATAGATCTTTTGTTTTTTCGGAACAGTGGATTTCTTGTAGCAAATAGGTGGAAAAGTGTTTGGAACACAACCAGTTGAAGGTTTTTCTTCTTTTAGTATCATTCCCAAGGCCCCGCATGTTAAGAGAAGCTATCATAATAACATTCTTTTCCGTTTTGGAAGGAAGTGATAAAAGCGACATTCTTCAGCACTGCTCTTTTGTTAAAATGTGAAAGTGTTATCGCTGTTGGTTGGTAATTTGAATACTGCTTTGGTTGAAATGTAAAATAGGTTATGTTCATATATCGATAATTTTCATGAGTGAAGTTTTGATGAGAAGAATTAAAGAAAGACAAGCTTACATTTAAAATAAAGGGAAAAAAAGGTAAACACATACAAAAACCGGCGACTGAAAGCGACACAAAAACAAAGAAAACCTTTTAAAAAAACTTATCAGTCTTCGGTCTTAATGGCATGAAAGCACAAAACAAGGCTCTGCAATCACTGAATGAAGAAGAGTTGCTTGTCAGGCCGCCTGATAGGATAATGTTATTGTACAGATACAATGTTGCAACACAGTTATCCTACTCACTTTCTTGATCACTTGTTTCTAGCAGTTTTCCATAAGGCCAGAATTTGCCATTTATGAAAAGCTTGTCAGGTTGACTCTTACTAAAGGAAACCCTCATACCGTTTCTCTGTGCTTTCTTGAATGTTGGCATCTACTCTCTTCTGCGTTTAATTATTTCCCATGGAAGATCCTGAAACATCTGTTGTTCGGTCCCTTTCAGGTGCCTTCCTAGCGAAAAAATGTCCTCTACATCTTTATACCGAAGGAACCCTAGCAATTATTGCCCACGGACCAGAGTTGCTGTGTCTTCTAGGGAGTTGATGTACACGTTGTATTTCAACTGTGCGGGCATTTCTGTATCCAAGGTCGTCTTCCATGAAGTTTCTTATTAACGTTTCCTCGGTGTTCTCTTCATCTTCCCCGGGGATGGAAAAGAATTTAATATTTTCTCGTCTGGAATAAGCTTCTAGATAGAGGTTGTTTAACCTGAGTTCGTTCATTTGATCGCGAAGCATCTTTTTGCTTTCCAACAGCGAGTTTATTTTTGTGTTATTTTCATCCATCCGATCCTGAATTTCCTTTGCAGTTGTCACCATTAAAGATGCATGATTCTTTCAAGTCCTTTATATCCTCCGCTGCTGGTAATTCAAATTGCTCAAGTTTAGCAATTCGAGCTTTAAGGTTCGCTACATTGGCTTCAATGCTTTTAACTGAATTCTCGATAGTGTTGAGCTTGTTTAGCCTTTCCAATATTGACTTCAGTTGTTCAGAGATAGATCCAATCTTATTTAGAGCCTCCTCGACTCATATGCTGATTCGCCGCCGAGGTCACCGACTTTGGCGTCCTTCAGTTTTTCGCGTGTGGGGAAATAGAAATTTTCTTGTCGGAGCTAGCTGAGCATCTGTTTCTGCGCTTTCTGATGTAGCCAGAAAGGATTTCAGCCATGTGTTGGGCAAAAGATTAGTAAAAAAAGCGGCCGGCTATCGAAGCAATCCTCATGCCGCCATCACTTAACCGAGGCTCCCAGTTGGGAAAAACTTCCAGATGACAGAGATGGCTTGCGTCATGCCGTACGTGATGGTGTCAGGAGTGGAGAGGAGAAGAGGAACCTCCAGCTGGAGGACAAACAGACACGTAAAGAGAGACACCAAACCGCTGACTCTAACCAGCCATCCAACTTTGCGTGCAACAATTGTGGCAGAGACTGCCATGCTAGGATTGGACTGCTGAGCCGCATCCGGCGCTGCTCTCAGCAGAAAGACTGACCCAACAGGGCGCACACCATGGTCTCCTGAGACTGAAGGATCCCTACTACCACTACTGAATTTAGGGAGAATGTGCAGTTAAGAAATGGAAAATTAAAAAAACTGCCTTCTGCTTTGTTCCTTGTGACATAAAACAGTATACTTTAAAATGCCACTTTCAATGAATTGCAGGACTTGTATAAAACAACTTGTTATTTAAAGTTTTTAACTCGTGAATGCGCGCATGCGCAATGAACGAGTTGTAGCGATAGCTGACTGTTGACTTGGTTGGTCGGTTGGTTCGGTCGTTAACTTTCGGGCGTGCGCAGTGAATGAGTTTTTTAATTCAATTAATGGAAAAAACACGCGAACATTTATTGTTCACGGCGCATCAGGATTTTCTTATTCAATATGTAGAGAATAATTTGACGATCATTTAGTGCAAGAATGGAGATTTTTCGTTAAATCTGAGCAAAGTTACAAGTTTTTTTCAGTTTTTCAGAAAGTCCGGGGTCGTAAACTCAATTAGTGAAAAAAAAAAACACAAGGAACATTTTTTTCACGACACAACAGAATTCTCTTATTCATTCTGTAGAGAATAATTTGACAATCATTTTAGTGTAAGAATGGAGATTTTTTCGTTGAATCTGAGCAAAGTTATAGGTTTTTTCGTTTTTTTTTTTTACAAAGTTCGGTGTCTTTTAAGAATTAAAAATAATTTAATTTAGAAATAGTTTAATTAAAATATAGTTTAATTTAAAAGTAATTGTCAGCATGGACTTTGAATAAACAAGACGCTTGTTAGAGCTTTTGCCTTTAGCACTAGTGGCCTTGTTTATTGTAGGCCTCGCTGATTTTTTAACCTAACCTCCCTCGCGATTGAACTAACTGAATTGTTTTAGGCAGAAAGAATGCGTGATATAGCGTTGCGCAACTTGAAATTTTGCCACCAGAAAATGTCTTCAGCTGCAAGAAGCAATCTTATAAACTGAAATGTTCACTGCAAATCATAACTTTTTGCATACATGAAAACTCGACATCTTTCATCATATTTTTCCATCAAGTAGATTAGTTTGCTAAAAAAAACTAGTTTTGCTGTCAGTTTTCACGCGAAAGCGGAACGTGCCATGTCACGCATCATTGACGTCGTAAACAAAATTATGCAAATTTCTGGTGAAGTGAACACTTTAAGATCTTGTCAGCTTTCATAGAGGTTTCAAAGGGAAAAAATGTTTCATTTTTGAAATTTACAACTGGTAATTTATGGGAAAGCAAAAGGACGTGGTCGATAAATAATTCTTATTTAGCAAGAGCTTGTCATATTTCATTATTTTTACTTGAGGATTGCTTGGACTGAACTCCAAAGGAAAAATTTCACGCATTAATGTTGGGCATGAAATGTAATGCGATACTTTGTTGAACAGATTTCCTTTTGTGAGATATCGGCTTGAAAAATGCAAATCTACCTGGAAGTTAAGAAAAAGTATGCCCTACAGTAATTTTGTAATTTTAATTCCCAAAAAAACTTCACTTGCCCATCGGGCAAGTGATGGTCAGAATCCACTGGCCCGATCGGAAAATCTGGTAGCCCCGGACTATCGGACACGAATTTGCATGAAATGCATGAAATTTACAACTGGTAATTTATGGGAAAGCAAAAGGACGTGGTTACGGCCCTATTCTCCCAGAGGAGATAAGGAACTAAGTCAAAAGGACGTGGTCGATAAATAATTCTTATTTAGCAAGAGCTTGTCATATTTCATTATTTTTACTTGAGGATTGCTTGGACTGAACTCCAAAGGAAAAATTTCACGCATTAATGTCGGGCATGAAATGTAATGCGATACTTTGTTGAACAGATTTCCTTTTGTGAGATCGGCTTGAAAAACGCAAATCTACCTGGAAGTTAAGAAAAAGTATGCCCTACAATAATTTTGTAATTTTAATTCCCAAAAAAACTTCACTTACCCATCGGGCAAGTGATGGTCAGAATCCACTGGCCCGATCGCAAAATCTGGTAGCCCCGGACTATCGGACACAAATTTGCATGACGTAGCTGCACATGGCATGCTTCTATGAACTTTGAATTAAAAAAAAACAAGTGACTTTTTTTTATCGGCGCATCAGAATAATCTTATTCAATCTGTAGAGAATAATTTGACAATCATTTTTATAGTACAAGAATGGTTATTTTTCGTTACATAATTGGGCAAAGATATAATTTCTTTTAGCTTTCAAGGAAGTTTCCGTATCTGTCTAAGTTTCAATTACTATGTGTCATCTGCATTCACGAGTTGACTCACAGGAGCCTTTGATCTTGTCTTGTTGTGTGAAAGAATACATGCATTGCATATGTCTGAATGACTGATGGTTTGGCCTTTCATCTAAATTCACGCATACTTCGTGTAGCTTATTTTTAGATAAAAAGGCAGCATAAGTTTGTCCTTGCATGCAGTGCCAGCAATGGCGATACACACCACTGACACCTGTACTCATTTTAAAGTGCGTAAAAAAAAAACGTTAAATGTGATTTGTTACCCACAGAGAACCAAACAGCTCTCCGCTAAGAAAACTCAATTCAAAGGTGTTCGTACGATCCGGGTCGAATTGGAATTTGGAAGTGTTGGTTTAGGAGGACAACCGGAAAAAAAACCCACAGCAGGGACGAGAACCAACAACAAACTCAACGCCCATGTCACAACAGTGGGAGGCGAGTGCGCTCACCATCGTGCCTCTCCTTTCCCCTGCATATGAATGCTGGTATCCATTTTGCTTGATAAAAATCAGCCCCAAATCACAGGTTGTGTTCTCCTGGGCCCAGTTGTTCAAAGCCCGATTAAGCTAATCCTGGGTTAACGTGAAGTTTAATGCGAGTTTAATTACTTATCAATAATTATTTTTTCCAAAAGATGTTTCCTTCTATTTTGACTTAGACTTTTCTTTACCTATAGCTAAAAAATCAGCTTTTAAGAATAGTTTTAACTAGCGAGATACAAACCTCGGTTAACTTTAAACCGGGGATTAGCGTTAATCGTGTTTTGATTTGGCCCAGTTTTTCAAACCCCAATTAGGCAAAATTTATCCTGGTTAACATGGCTGTAAAAAAAACATTTTTAATAAGCGAGATGAAAACCTCAGTTAACTGTTGATTGTCGATTAGTGTTAATCGACCTTCGAACAACTGGGCCCTGCTCTGCAGATAACCTTATGCCAAGGTCTCATTTTCGTTTTGGAAATAAGGTACTCTGTCTGGATGTGATAAGTGCAAATTGGGAAAGGTAATATCTGAGGAGAGGGTCATGCACCCCTTGGAAGTAAATGTTGTAGTGCCTGTGTTTTTCTCTCTGTATTTTTACTAGGGATTAGACATCGGATCAGAAAGTCTCAAGAAATTTCAAAAGGTGGTGATGCAAGCTAAAACAATTGTGTGGAATGGGTCAGTAAAAAGCGTTTTGTGGCGGTATAGCTCCAGCAGAAATACTCCCTCTTAACATCCAACATTCCATCAAAGGCCCTGCCAAACAGTTGCAGCATGTTGATGCAACATCGTCCAATATTGTTGAATCCAACATGTTGCATGATGCTTTATGATGTTGAACAAAGTTTGATTTCCATCAAACGTCATCTTCAATATCATCCAACAATGTTCTCAGGTATGAAGAACAATGTTGCATTCATTTGGCCACTTGCACGTGCCCACTAAGCTGGCTTTGTGGGTATCTGTATCCATGGCGATAATTTATTGTTTATATTTGCCTCTTGTGTTGCCGCGTGAGTGTTCACGCTACAGTATGGCGAATGAACAAAGCTCAATATCCCAACGGCGAAAGCTTGAACACGTCTCTCTTCATATAGAAAGAGAAATGGCAAAGTATTAAGTGAAACTGTAAGACCAGGAAAAGAGAGGAGGTGGATTGATGAGGAGGTCAATCGGTTGCGCGCCATTTCTTGGACAAACCAATATGGCGCTGTTTTGTCGTTGAGTTGCATCAAACATGTTGCATTCGTTTGGCCACCTCGTTTAACACTGTGCAACATCGTTCAACAACGTTGGATTCAGCAATGTTTGATATTGTTGCTTCCGTTTGGCCGGGCGTTAAAGGGGTAGTGTTACCAGTTTTTTGTGTCACTTTGAATAGGCCATTTCCGAGTTGCTTCGAACCTCATAGTCAAAGCGAGGCTAAGTGCAAAACTTTTCATATGAAAATTAGTTTTCATTCAAATGCAAACAAAACTAATTTTCATATGAAAAGATTTGCTCTTATCCTCGCTTTCATAATGAGATTCACAGCAACTCGGAAATGGCCTGTCGATGGAATGGTCAAAATAATTATTCAGTTGTGTCAGGAAAAACCCTACTAGTGCACAGAAACTAGAAGTATAAATTATCATTGGCTGCGGATGCTAGGATGGAAATGCAAGTTCTTCCTGTGTATTGTACAGCTATTTTATGTTAGAAAAAAGGCTCTTTTTCAAATATTTGAGCTGTTTTGACAAAAATACAGCAAAATCGTCGTGCCAGTGCCCCTTTAAGCCTGGTTTACATGTACGACACTAGCAAGCATAAGCCCAAGAAACCTACGTGTAAACCGGTGCGACCCAAGTATAAGCGCCTTGTGCTTGAGCTTATGTATGTGTCGTCCCGGTTTACACGTACGACGCAAGCGTAAGCACAAGCACAAGGGAATGGAACGATTTCCATTGTCTTGTGCTTGTGCATTCTAGTTACTCATGCCTTGCCATTTGCAAAATGGCGGCAACCAATTTTTATGCTTCTGCACTTGCGTATGTCCCCTTATACGTATGCTTGTCGCATGTGTAAACATCCTTGTGCTTATGCTTATGCTTGCATCGCACCGGTTTATACGTAGGTTTCTTGTGCTTATGCTTGTGCTTACGCTTATGCTTGCGTCGTACGTGTAAACCAGGCTTTAAAGCCGAGTTCAGGAGAGTGCAGTGATACTTTGATCATCAACTATGTAGAATTTTCTTTCAAAGTTTCTTTTTACCTAGACAGATTTGTTTTTAAATGTCCTCCGCAAAAGCACAAATTTTCATCGGCTAACAGGCTGTCGTTTAAATCAGCTATTATCCTGCAGGCTTTTTGTTTGTTAACCTTTAATCTCGGACGAAATAAAAAGGAAAAGAAAACTTCCCCCCCCCCCACCCCCACCAAAAACAAATCAACAATGAATTCATGTGCAAGTCAGAACACACGATTTTCCCGTTATTAAGATGGGCCGGGGGGGGGGGGGGGGGGGTATTAAGTCTTACTTTTTCATTGGAAGTGTGTACTTAGGATCAAGATTGTAGCTATTAACTTGTAACTTCAAATGAGTATAAAGGCTACCAGCCACTGTACACTTGTCCGCTTGTGAATTTAATTCCGCATTGTCCTATTTTTATGTTTTAGGCCTATGGGTGTATTTGAGATGTCAAACTTTGAAGCAGGAACCAAAGGTATTATGGATGCAGTCGTTGCGGCAACAAAAGCTGGCGCAGTATCTATTATAGGTAAGTAACAGTTACACCATGCAATAAAAGCTCATCTAAGCCCTGTGAAATAATTTTACGAAATTACCACACCAAAAAAGATTCAGTGGAATAGCTTGTAGCTGTATTTCGGGCTAAAGCCAAACACATCTGAAACAATTCTCAACGTTCTCGATTGTTATGTACATTCCTCGATGTTCTTTCTACAAAGCTTGCAGATAAAAAATAAAAAATGAGATACTAAACAAGAACCGAATGTTCCCAACAGGAGCCGAACCAGTGACCCTTTGATAACTAGTTTGGTTCAGTCTGAAGCAATAATCTGAAGGTCATAGGTTCGACTCCTGTTGGGAGAACTCTGATTTTCTTTTTCCAAGTATGCCGTGTCACAGACTGAAAAAAATACATCTACAATATTGATGTTTCTGTTTTATTGTAAGGTGGCGGGGATACAGCAACTTGTTGTGCTAAGTATGGTACAGAGGAGCTAGTCAGCCATGTCAGCACTGGGGGAGGTGCTTCTCTTGAACTTTTGGAGGGTAAATATGCGTCAAAGTTATTCATTTTAACTTCTACATTGGAAGCCATGGACCAAGCTTCCTCTTTATTACCGGCAGGTTTGGGTCAGTTTGCGAGTTGAAGATTGACAAAATTAGCAAACTGGATAAAGTTACCTAACTTGTCAAATGACCCTCCCAGCATTGACTACCATGTTTGATTTTGTCACAGATATGATGCTGCATCAGAAGTAAGGTTACCGCGTAGCATGAAAATTTTGCGGGTTTTAATTTTTGCGGATTGACCTCGATCCGCAAAATAAAACGCTGCAAAAATTAACTCCCTTCAGTCAAATTAAAAACTCCACATTTTATAGACCTGCCCTACTGAGGGGATATACATTAGACTTAAACAAGAACATTACATGATTTTCCATTGGAAAAAGTAACTGCAGCTGTCAAGAGTAAAGCAATTCAGTACATTAGATTGGCACGAATGGGAACGCACAGATTCGAATCATGTATTAGACCAACCATTTTCTAGTGGCGCTTCTGCGGCGGCCTGCACAGAAGTTATTTCAACTCTTGAAACTTCAACTGAACAAGAGTGTTATTATCATCGACTGAGTCTGTCTCATTACATTACAGAAGGGCATAGTTTTGCTTTTTAGCAGTCCGCTCCCAGTTAGGTGACTAAGTTGAATACTTGCTACACCTTTCACTCGAAAGCCTCTCTGTATGCCTAGGAAGGTTTCAGCCACGGTAATTCAAACATTTAGAAAATAATATACTGTAATACCGGTCATGGCAAACCGTATAAACAAAACAGTGTTTGGTTGTGCATGGTAAGGTAGGCTTTTTGTTTTGTTTTCTTTTTGTTCAGCCTCTTTATACAGTAAGGTATTACAGTGATATGTCTCTAATATGTAAGTAGAGTGAACATTGACTCGATACACCGTACAATAAAAGTTGAAAATATTAAGGTTTCTTCCACTGAAATGTTCTGCTGCTTGAACAGAGCATCGCAAAAATTAGTTCACAAAAAAAATATCAGTCATCTCGAACCACAAAAATTTGTTCCCGCAAACCACAAAGACTCGCCAATCCCCAAAATTTTCGTGCTACATGGTAAGTTTCTACTCGTGAAAGAACTTTGTGCTAAATCTTCGGAAACACGATCAAACAGAAACATAAATTTGGTGATTCCATCAAACTGTAGGCTCAATTTCTGGCTAGCCTGTGTACAGGCTCCCAAGTGGGGTATAGGGCGAAGACAAAAATCTTGCTCGGAGAAGAGGCGACCCCATACTGCACTTCGCTTGCCTGGCTCACCGACTTTTCTTTTCGCCCTATACCCCACTTGGGTGCCTGTTCACAGGCTATTTTCGGCCCTCCCTCGAGTCCGGCTGGGTGAGCGCGGGCTCATTTTCCCGTACAGCGGCTGGTAATCGAGCCTAGACAAATTGTTGACTCCAGTTATGTCCGAGGGTTTCCTTGCCTGACTGAATGAACAGTGAAGTGTCATGGCGACCGGACGAATCTTTTAAGCTCCGTAACAAAAATGGCTTCTTCCTCAGAACCGCTCACCGTAGACAACATTCTAAAGATCTGGAAGACAGAATTCCTTCCCAACATCAAGAATGAAATTAGAAACGAACTTAAGACCCAAATTGATAAGATTAATGGTTCAAATAATTTATAACATAGCGCGTGTGCATCCTAATCTAATTCCTATTAACGTCATCATGGTACATTTCTCAACACACGCACGGCCGTGCGTCCATCCAATGACGTGTGCAAGTCAGATGGGGGAAGCATGCACGCGCTTTATTATGAAAAAAACTTTTACAGAGAGACAACACCATTAAAAATGTATATTTATAAGAGCTGTAAGCTTAATGAAACGTTAAGATTCAACCGATATGAGAAACCATTTTCGCCTTTTTTTTGCACAGAGAATTTTGTAATTAATTGGGAACAAAACCTGTTTTCCAGGAATCATTTACTTTATTTTCACTATGTTATAAAAGAATTGGTTCATGCTTTTAGCTGTGCGTATATCGAGTTATGGATGCACTTGGGAAGTTTGGAGAGCACTCAAGAAGCTAGAGTTGCTCGAGGCATAGCCGAGAGCAACTCTTACGCTTCTCTCGTGCTCTCCAAACTTCCCACGTGCTCCATAACTTGATATATGTACGCTAAGCATGAACCAATTCTTAAATATATTACAACGAATTTGTCAAAGTGCCTGGACTCGATTGAGTCGTCCCAGCAAATGATCAGTGACAAATACGATTCTATCTTGAACTCAATGCAGTCAACCAAGAAACAGATAAATGATTTAAACAACTGTTTCATATCTCAGTTTGAGAACGTCATCAGATCCTTAAATCAATCCAAGCATCAATTCTTTATCCTAGGGGGCATGAAAATTGACTTCCTTCAGATCTTCGAGTGTTGTTCTCTTGGTTGAAATGGGCGCGCACAGGAAGGTCATTTCTCCCGTTGATGACATCTCTACGGTGCTCCCTGAACCTGTCCGCCAACCTACGGCCAGTCTCCCCGATATAAACTGTTGATAGGCATTTTGTGCATGTCAAACAGTAAACCACGTTGTCCGTGATGCAGGAATAATGTCCTGTGACATTAACCTGCCCTTTGGGTGTTGTAATAGTGGGAGACAGATTGACGTTGGGACATGTACGGCAAACAGTCCTGTTACAAGGGAAGGTTCCTGGTGGTTGGTTCGAAGGATTTTGAGGTAGGGCTGCTTCTGACTAGCAAATACTTCAGATTCTTTGCACGCCTGAAAGCCTTTAGTGGTTTATTGAAGATATTGGCGGTCGTGTTGTCTTCATGAAGGATCTGGAAGTTCCTTGAAATGATTTTAACGGCAACCAGGTTTCTTGGATGAAAAGTGGTGACAAATGGAACTCTGTCAATAGCGGTGTTGTTTGCGACGACACTGTTCAAAATTTCAACCCTTGATTTAGTCGATGCTTGAATGTGTTCTTCCCCTTCTAATGGCGTCATCTGGATACTTGCGTGTTGCAAAAGAGGTCTCCATTCTTGCTGCCTCGATCTCAAAATCAGCGTCATCACTGCAAATCTTACGCAGTTTGAGAAACAGGCTATATGGTATGGATGACTTGCAACTGTTAGGATGGGATGAACTGTAGTTGAGGTAAGAGTGGCTATCTGTGTCTTTGTAGTGTATAGAAGTGGCTATGCGATCAGCTCGAGGCTTCATGTAAAATTTCCAGGAAAGGAAGTTTGTCCGAGGAAACAGACCATGTATATTTAAGGCTAGGGTGAAAAGAGGAAGCAAACTCAAGGAATTGACGGAGGTCCTCTTCACTACATGAAGCTGTGCCCCCATGTAACGCTTGTATAAGTCTGGCTTTATACCGGTATAAGTCGAAAGCATGCGTTCCTCAACGTAGCCATCTAAAAGACATGCATAGTTCGGCCCTAGTCGACTTCCCATGGCCACTCCACCAGTTCGCTTATAAAACTCACAATTAAATTCAAAAGTGTTGAATGTCAATACTAGTTCTGCCATTCATAAGGGAGTGTCTGTAGGTGGTTCAAGTATAGAGCTCTCTCTTGTCGAAATAGCATTGCAGTGCGCGGAGACCTCCATCATTTGGTATAACTGTATACAGCGACTTAATGTCCATTGTAAAAATTAAGCGCTGCCGTCACTGTCTCTGAAATGGAAGGAATCGAGGATATTCAACATTTGGGTGGTGTCTTTCACATAGCTGTCGAGGCTCCGCACAAAAGGCGCCGTTAACTGGTCAAGATAGACGGCCAGAAGTTCAGTGGGACATGAACAAGTGGAAACAATAGATCTACCAGAATTGTCAGGCTTGTGGGTCTTGGGTAACAAGTAAAATTTGGAAGTACGTGGGTGTTCTACAATAAGATTAGTAGCGGATGGCGGAAGTTGGTTGTTCTTTATAACAGTGGTAATGAATGTCTTGACCTCTTGTTGAGAGCTTTGTGTGGCATCACTAGGAATCTTCTTGTAGAACCGTTTGTCTGCCAGTTGCCTGTTGGCTTCAGCTATGTATAGAACTGTTCTCCGCACAACAAAGGCACCTCCTTTATCAGCCTGACTGATCACTGCATCCGTTCTGTTCCTCAATTTATGTAATGCTCATTGTTCATCATAGGTTAACTTGTGCCGTGTCAATCTGCACTCGAAATCAATTTGATTTTCTTCCCTACGACATCTATCAATGTAATGATCAACGGCTGTAAACTGTCCGGGTGGTGGGGTCCATTTGCTTTGTCTGGGTATTAAGGTTTCTAAAAAGCCTGATGTAATCGTGTCCTGCTGATGGTTAGCATTACTGGCATCGGTGTTAGACGAATTGCTAGCGATGGTATCATTGATCTGGTGCCTCACCGTTTGTGTGTTTAGATGTTTGGTGGAAGTGGGCTTTCACGCGTAGACGTCAGGTAAATCTCTCATAGTCTTCCTTCACTTGGAATTCGTCCGCTACAGATGTTGCAGGAATTAAATTAACACCCTTGCTGACAAAGATCTTTCATCTTCATCTAAATGAAGATCTCCCGGAATACTAACAACTAACTTATCTGTGTTGGTTTGGACTCGTGCTGCGCCATTAACAACTGTAACAGGTTCAATGGTGTTTGGTATTGATTGGTTGGCACACAGATGATTGATCTTGTCGTCCTTCACTATACACAACCGTTCATACTACTGTCTATTACGTCTATGAATCAATTGCGAAATTCGAAAATAGACCTGTGCATCACACACAGTTTTCAAAACATTACGGCAGTTTGACATCTCCACTGTTAAATTGTCATTGGTACGTTTCATGTATGATATTAGACCAGGAGCCATAATCAGGGATGGAGACCGTAACAAGATGCCATTTTGACTTGTGGGCTTGTCCCCATGTGTTGTACCAAAGAATCTACTTTTAGAAAAAGTGCGCCGTACGCACGTGCGTGCACGCGTGTAAATGGCCAGGATCATTTTCATCTTCATACAATGGCTTGCGGCGGACTCCGTGAAGTCCAGGAGGCTGTAATTGTAGCAAATGCGGAAGAAATTATTGATGACGAAGATTTTGTTTATCTGCATAACACGTTTTCTTCAAGACCCGTATATCCCTATTGGAAATTTGAAAGGTTTGATGAAAATGCATGGAGCGATACAGAGTGCAAAACGGAGTTACGTTTTGAGTTGTTCGAGTGCTTGGAAATCCCGCCAAAAATTACCTGCCAACAGCGTACCATTTGTAACGGAAAGGAGGGACTGTATATTTTACTAAAGAGACTGGCCTATCCCTGTCGCTACACTGACTTACTGCCTCGTTTTGGCAGAAATCCTACTGAGCTATGTTTGATTTGTAATGAAGTCCTTGACCATATTTATGCCGCTCACCATCATCGCCTCCAATCCTGGAACCAACCCTTTCTGCAAGAAGATAGCTACACAGCTATGCTGTGGCCATGCACCAGCATGGGGCACCTCTCAAATTGTTTTAGGTTCATTGATGGAACTGTGCACCCCATTGCACGACCACAGCATAACCAACGGGTTGTGTATAACGGGGATAAACGACTGCATGCGATAAAATTTCAGAGTGTTGTTATTCCAAATGGTTTGATTGCTAATTTGAGTAGCCCATTTGAGGGTGAACGACATGACAGTACGATGCTAAATCAGTCTGGTTTGCTGAATGATCTCCGACAAATTGCATTTTACAATGGTGAGCCTCTTTGCCTATATGGAGACCCGGCCTATCCTCTTGGTGTTCACCTTCAGGGTCCATACAGGAATCCCAACATCAGTCCTGAACAGATGCAATACAATCAGGCTATGAGTGAAGTGAGAGTTTCTGTGGAGTGGTTGTTTGGCAACATTACCAATCATTTTAAGTTTATTGATTTCAAGAGGCAAATTAAGATCAGTTTAAGTGCAGTCGGAAAGATGTATGTTGTTTGCCCATACTTGCCTTTACGGTAACTTAGTATCTGAAAAGTTTGACTTACAACCTCCCTCTTTACAAGAATATTTTTAGTAAACATTGTAATGTAGTATTGTAGTAGTAATGTTAAGTTATGTTACATTTGCTATTTGAAGGGAAGGTGATTGAAGGGTTTTTAAAAGCAAGAGAGGCGTGAATTACTTGTTTGCCTTAAAATTAGTCCAAATAAGCTCTATTTAATTTAATGGAAAAACAAAAATTCAATAACCACACAATCAGTTCAAAAACCCCACATCAGTTGTGTGACAGAAGTCCTCTATTAATGTAACTACAGGTGAAATGTTTTTTATTTCAATGGGACAGGTAGGAGGAGAGGGGAATGGAGAGGGTTTTATGGGGGTGAGGTCCATATTTAGAGTAGGCAGAAAATACGAGTAGAATTAATAATAGGCCTTATCACGGTTTTCGACACCATTTTGACGGGTAGGCAAACAGGCTTGAAATAACAGTGTTTGTATGGAAATCCGATGTCAAATAATTTTCATAAAACATCGCTTCTGAAAAATTCATGAATTGGAAACTTTTGGCACTAGGAAAAGGATTTTAAGAACAAAATTGGAGGGATGTGGCAGTGACAGAAAGCGTCCAGTCGTGTTTTGAACTTTCCATACATTTCCCTGTATTTTTTCCCGTGAACTATTTCTAGTAGCAGTTCACGGCTGGTTCGCTATACAGACAAATGTATGGAAAGTTCAAAACACGACTGGACACTTTCTGTCACAGCTACATCCCTCCAATTTTGTTCTTAAAATTCTTTTCCTAGTGCCAAAAGTTTCCAATTCATGAATTTTTCAGAAGCGATGTTTTATGAAAATTATTTGACATCGGATTTCCATACAAACACTGTTATTTCAAGCCTGTTTGCCTACCCGTCAAAATGGCGTCGAAAACCGTGATAAGGCCTATTAGTTTCTATATATTACTACAGGCTTACAGGCATTTACTAGATACATGTAGCTATTGGCCACTTATCCATTGTTTGTCTTTGTAAGATTCATATTTGGAAACGGCTGCCCAATAATGTAGCTCTTTCTTGTACATAGCCCCGTTTCCTGCAGATTAGTGGCCCATTGGCCACTAAACTGATGTGGGGTTTTTGAACTGATTGTGTGGTAATTGAATTTTTTTTTCATTGAATTGTATGGACTACGCCCCCATAAAACCCTCTCCCCTCCCCTCTCCTCTTACTTGTCCCATTGAAAAAAAAAAAAAATCACCTATAGTTATTCTTACAATTGAGGTCTACTGTCACTGAACTGATGTGTGGTGTTTGAACTGCTTGTGTGGTCTCCTTTTGTGGTTACTGAACTTTTGATTTTTCATCGAATTGAACAGAGTTGATTTTGTAAGACAAAATACACCACCAAAATATACCATCACATTTCTTTCATATACCACACGTTCGACATTCAAATCCTAGCAGTATGCAGGATGTTTGTCCCATGAACCTAGTTTAATGGCCTTAGCTCCCACGAGTCTCCTGTAGCTCAGTGGTAGAGCATCCGAACTAGTAATCGGAAGGTCTTAGGTTCGACTCCTGATAGGAGCATGCGGATTTCTTTTTTCCGAGTATGCTTGCGTCACTTTCTAGAATAATCATCATTCTCAAGAAATGTCATGTTGACTACTTCTGCTTAAAACCTTTCAATTGAAAGCTATGTAAATATTGTTCAAAATAGAGTAGTTTCCATTTGGTCCAACTAATTATAAGATTTAACAACTATGACCTTTTGTTTTCAAGGAAATATTTTGTTGTTTATTTGGACCTTTAGTACATTGGACATAATTATGCAGTGAATTATTGCTCTCTGGTTTTGTTGTATAATGTTATCAACTTGCTGACATACTACAGTGGTTGATTTTTTCAGAAATTCAAAGTCTGAAAGGTTATTGAAAATCATGATTTTAAAATTTACCTCAGACTGAGATTTCAATATCCATAGCTCCCCAGATGGGAGTGTGGAATAGGACATCCAAATTAACCATGTTCCTTATTCAAGGTGCTTTTGCGAAATTTTTAATGAAGCATTGTTTACACAGGTCTTAAAATGATTGTTGACATATAGTGATTTTTACAGGAAAAATTCTAGCAACTATTCACAAATGGGAATGTTAAGAACTCTGAGTGTAAATTTAATAAATAATATATTAAGTAACTTCTCAGTGTAAAAATTTAAACGCAAAAAGGACCTTATTCAATGATGAAAAAAAGGAAATTCATTTCACCCATCAAAATTGCTTCACATAATGAGTCATTCTTTTTTAAGAAGGGTGTTGAGTGCCTGGGACTGCTGCTGCATCAGCATCATAAGCTGCTGTTGCATCATGTTAAATTGCTGTTGCTGTTGTTGCATTTGATGCAACATTTGACTCTGCATTGTTTACATTTCTTGTTGGTATGTAATCTGGGCTTGTTGAAATTGGCTGGTTACTTGTAGTAACTGTTGTTGTTGTAATTGTCGTTCCTCTTTTCTTTCTTGCATTTCCTTTTCCTTTACCTCCTTCATTGCTGCTCCTTTTTCTTTTAACCAATCAATGGCCTCCCCTCCAGATCGTCTCCTCTGTTTTACTTTTTTTGGTTCATCTTTCTCATCCTCCTTCCTTTTTCTTGTCTCACCAAAGCGTTCCATGGCCCTTTCTCTCATCTCTATTGCTCTCTTCTTCTCACTTTCAGCACACTCCTTCTTGGCCTCTGTCTCATCAGTCCTTTTATCACACTCGTTGCTTAGCTTGAGCAATTCCTCTAATAACTCTTCCACATCACTTTGATCTAAATCACCCCCACCACTTTCCTTTTCTTCTCTCGATAGCTTTACTCTTAGTTTTTTGGCCAGCACATTGAACCTATCTCTAACATATCGTGTAGTGACATTAAAATTCCCTTCTTGAGCACAGGGTGTTGAGGCAGCCCTTTGCCAGGCACTGCCTCGCTCTCGTGACCCTTGTTTATGGTTAAAGACCCCCTCAGCTGCGACTGCTGACAGCATGAGGAGGTCCTTGGCCTCTGACCATACCATGACAGACCTAAAAGAAGACAAGCAAAAATGCAAATCATAAACAATTTTAATTTCCCAGAACCTCTTGTGACAAAAGCTTTCGCAAATGTATTTCACAGACTGTGATCAAAATATGTGCAAATAGCATGGGTATAACAGTTGCTGTATGCTCGTTCTGCTAAAATCCGCAACAGAAAAAAATATGAAAGTTATGGTTTTGATTTTAACTTAATTTGAAAGTTTATTGTTCATCGTATAATATCAGGGAAGGTAGGCCAATATCAACAACCCATATCTTCCTAAACAGAAATTATGTAAGAAAACACTGCAAGAAAATTTTGCAAAGAAAATTTTTTGCTGCAAATACCATTTGAGTCTACTGACTGAGAATGCTTTTGACTTTTGTTTGAAAGCTTGTAATGCTTGAAACACTTGAACTATGTCAAGACCAAAGCGGCAAATGAGCTGGGTTTACTGGTATTATGTATTCTGCTAGGTTCAAGTTAGAGGGCACAGTTGATTCTACATGTTTGAGTGGCAGTTGACATTGGGACATATCAAAATAATATTCCTTCAGCAGGGCATGTTTAAAACACAAAATGGCAAAATGATGATAAGATAAGTTAGGATAAGCGTCAACTTGGAAATCAACAGTCTACATGTATATTTTAAGTCATCCAACAAGGCATTTATTGTGATGATGATGATGATGATGATGATGATGATGATGATGATGATGATGATGATGATGATGATGATGATGATAAGATAGGTTAGGATAAGTGTCAACTTGGAAATCAACGGTCTACATGTATATTTTAAGTCATCCAACAAGGCATTTATTGTGCTGTTCCTTTGAAGGCTGTGTTTGTATGATGATGTATTCTGTAAATTACAACCATTTTCACTGTTTGGTACATAGGAGGGAGTAAGCCATGTATCTTTAAACATACCAGCTTTCATCATGCTATGATCAACGGACTAGAAAATTTATTGGTGAAAGAAAGGACAACCAAACTTAAACACCTGACCTTAAGTGGCTAAAAGGAAGAAAGGCGTTATCCTTACATGGCTGACCCAATGTTGGGGAAAATTCAAACATTTTAAGTGAAGTACTAATGATTAACTCTCATCTGCAACCATTTATAAAATTTGGTCACTTCTTTTGCAAGGCATGAAACACTCAAAAACAGTCATTCCAATTAACTGATTACCGGTATAACTTCTTTACATTTCCCACGTCAGTTTGATTAAAAATATACCCATCTTCATCACCCAAATTCTCATGAACCGTAAAGATGGATGTTGAGTAATTATCCCAAGATGACAATTATCTCAATCTATCTTGTCATGTTGCCATTTTACCATGGAGTCTTGAAAAAGTTTGGTTTTAGTTTGTTTTAAATGCTAAAATGGAAAAAACATTTTCATATTGAGCTACATCAACATAACCAGATGTTAATTAATACCTTTTATATCATCTTTACATGTACACATTTTGTCAATGTCATGGACAATTGATGCAGGTCTCCCCTCTTCTCCGCACCCAACTCCAAAGAGCACTCAAAGCACCAGCTAGCTAACATTTATGCATATAATCTGAACACACTGAGGGACTGTACCTCCTAATACAGACTGGGGTATTTTACACAGTAAATGACTATGTGGGAAAAGCAGATCTTAGCAGGGATAATTGCATTTGAAATCATAAAAGAAAACTGGGGGTAATTAATTACCACACATTTTAAAGAAATCATTCAGAAACAATAATAGTTATTATATTTAAAGAGCCTGAAAATATAAAACAATATAAGGATTTTTTTTTTAAATTGATGCTTGCCCTTATGTAGACCGGGGAGGGGAAGTGGGGGGGCTGCAAATGTATGCAAAAGTCAACAATTTCCCACTTCTTTTCACAGATTATTTATAAAACATCAATATGCAGTATGTCACGGTCGCTTTGTTTACATGTAACTGATCAGACGTACTTCACATAATTATTAATTTGAATGTTATGCATTTACTGCATTCACTTTTTGAACTGAGCTGAAAACAACTCTGGAAGCGGAATAAAGATTTTAATATTTTCTTTAATTCTTTTGCAATCATCACGGCCTTTGAAATTTGATTTTATTTTATTTATTAGTTTTAATTTTTGTCTGTTTTAATCTCTCTGTGATGCCTGAAACTTAAAATTATTTAGACAGACTCATGATATGGAGATCAGTCTGCGTGAACTAATTAAGGATTATACAGCTGGAATAGAATTTTTCCTACCGTTCAGAACTTTTGTTGTTTTAATTAAAAGTTTAAGAAAAATGACATTTATATATACAGCTTTGATTTTTGAAACATGTTTCGACAATTCTTCTGTCATCTTCAGTTTGCACAGCAGATAAAAAACATTTCTTCATTTGCATGCAGCTCATACTACATGCCAACAGATGGGGTTGGAGTTGATGAGAAACCAAAATGTACTATTGAACACTTTCTCTTAAAATTTGCTGAGATCACATATTAAGCACATCAAAAGTTTATGCTCAAATATGATAGATCTTATTTATTTCATGCTTTGGAAGAAAACGAATTCCAGCAGTACTTTTCACGTTTCTCACCGCTGACTTCCAAAACAATTTAAAATTGCTTGATTCCATAGATTTCGCTAATGCCAGAGCATAATGGCGATTGATAGCTGTCTTTTGTTTTAATTCTCCCAGTTGAGCCATTTCTTCAGCAGTGAACCTTTTCTCTGTAAGCTGTTCTTTGGGTATATCAAACACCGGTCTTCCTCTTGCAGCAGTAAATATTTGTTGTGCTTGGCACGATGTGGAAAGGCCTCCACTTCTCGATCCATACAGAAATTCTCTAGCTTAGGCAGCAAACTATTCTCGCGTCAACAATTCCAGTATCAAGGTATCTTACCGTTGTGTGATGCAGCCAATGAACACGATACTGTAGGCTGTCGATTCGATCAAAGGTAAGTGTTTCTCAAGTCAATTTCCTAATGATAACACGGACTGAAGACGAGTTATGATAATCATTTCTTGTTCGTCGGCCGTCTAGGACTCAGTCGGCATAAATTAAAATATAAACATTTTGGCAGGAAATAAATTATTGTGTCGAAAACTCGTTACTGAGTGTCATGCCGAACTGCATGTTACCATGTCAAAATACCAAAATAAAACGCACATCATGAAAAATGGCATTACGCAATCACAAAACTGCAGGTTTCGCTGTTGGAATAGTAGAATATCAGAACTGAATAACAGAACTGCATGTCTGAATAACAAAATACCAGAACTGAATAACAGAACTGCATGTCTCAATAGCAGAATAACATAACTGAATAACAGAACTGCATGTAGCAGAATACAGAATTGAATAACAGAACTGCATGTCTGAATAACAAAATACCAGAACTGAATAACAGAACTGCATGTCTCAATAGCAGAATACCAGAACTGAATAACAGAACTGCATGTCTCAATAGCAAAATACCAAGTATTAATTTTGGCGGAAATCACACTTCATACATTGCCCCTAGAATTTTGATGTTTAGATACAGAATGTTTGGATCATTTTGCCTTGAAGCTGGTGTCAGCCGCTCGTTCTTGCAAGGAAAAGACTTGTCATATTTTCACCTGTTTTTGTGAGATAATTAAGGAAGAAAGCAAACCCCGTTGTTCATTAACAATTACAAACTGGCAAATTACTTTGTAGTGAAGGCTTCTTTGCAACGTAGCTTTTTCCGGTAGCTTTAAAAAATTTGTTTTTAGCCTTTCTTTTCGCGAGCGCTCAACAAGACATTACCGGGGAAATGGGTTTAAACTCACTGATCATTTTTACTAAGTTGTACGATAATTGTTTTTAATGGCCAATCGAAAGCTCTAAACCACACCAAGATCTCACTTTTCCCTCCTTGTGAAATTTTTTTGGATTTTCAAGTTATCTTTTTTTAAAGAGGCGCAGGCCGTCATTGTTTCGTCGCATTTGCTATCAACCAGTGTCAAACTTTTGCGTGTTATTATACTTGAAATATTAACTTCATGAGCGATGACGCTGTTTTCATGTATTATGTTAATAGGTTTCTACGTAGCTTTGATTCTTTGATGGCCTAGCATAGAATTATGTGACTGATGTAAATCCAAGAAAAATTTTGGCGACGTTGTAGTCTATCAACCATTCAAACTTCCCGGGTTTTACAGCAAGTGACGTCACGATGGCCCGCATCATCCGGCCAAGCAATCCTATTGCGAAAAGCCAAAGTTGACCCCTCCCTCCTGGCCCACTCTTGGTTTTGATATATGTAAATGACATCCCCAATAACTAAGAAAAAGCAAATATTAGAACATTTGCTGATGACACCACTCTATTCTACTCTTCCAATTCTCTACAGAACCTTGAAAAAAATATTAATGAGGAATTCAAACATCTCAGCTACTGCTCAGCTAATAAACTGTCTGTAAACTTCAAGAAAACCCACTATATGACAATCTCCTCCCCCTAAAAAGCAAATAAGCTTAAGTTTAATATACACAGTATTGAAGAAAAGAGGTACATCAAATACTTAGGCATCTACATAGACAAAAATCTAAATTGGGCTCCCCACATTCAACATATAAACAGCAAAATATCTAAAAATGTGGGAATCCTTTTCAAATTACGCCATTTCTTACCTATAAATACTCTCAGATATATTACTTACTTATCTACCCCTACCTCCTTTACGGTATTATGAGTTGGGGAAACACCTACCCAAGGAGATTAACCAAAGTTTAAACAAAACAAAATAAATGTATATGCTGCATATTTTTTAGCCATAATAGAGAAAGCAGTGCACCTCACTCCAAACTACTAGACATACTCAACATAGACAACATTTTTAGACTTAAAGTCTCCCTGCTAGCACACAAAATCTCACAAAATGAAGCAAATATCCCTGAAGTATTTCAAAAGTACCTGATAAAGGTGTCTGATGTTCACTCGCACAATACCAGGTATGCCTTAAATCTTAATTTTCATGTACCATGTGTAAGATCAAATTATGGCAAACACACATTTAAGTTTGCTATAACCAAAATCTGGGAAGAGACTACTACTGACATAAAAACACTTAGCTACTTCCAGTTCAAAAAACAATATAAAAGAATTCTGCTTAACTCTCAAGGGTAATTTAACTATGTATATTTTAATATAAAAGTGGCAGTTCCATATGATCGTCCATAGTTGCCATGGTACCAAGCACACTATTACTAGTATTTTCATTTATAATATAACGGTGGTTAGCTCGAAAGCCAAGCTCCTCTGACCACCGTACACTTCTACCAAAGCCATTAACTTCTTTCTTTTCTCCTTTTATTTGTTATTTTATTCCTATGTTCCTATATACAATGTAAATACTGTATCCAAGTGTAAATAAACTGAAACTGACTGACTGACTGACTGACTGAATGACTGACTGACTGACTGACTGGTTGGTTGGTTGATTGATTGATTGATTGATTGATTGATTGATTGATTGATTGATTGATTGATTGATTGATTGATTGATTGATTGATTGATTGATTGATTGATTGATTGATTGATTGGTTGGTTGGTTGACTGACTGACTGACTGACTGACTGACTGATTGGTTGGTTGGTTGGTTGGTTGATTGATTGATTGATTGATTGATTGATTGATTGATTGATTGATTGATTGATTGATTGATTGATTGATTGATTGATTGATTAGACGTATGCAGGTTTGCGCCAGGGAAAGGGCGGGGAACGCGCAGAAGGAAATTGAGAAAATATTTAATTCTTGCTGTGTTTTATCTACAGGTAAAACTCTTCCTGGCGTTGCCGCCCTGTCGGAAGCCTGACTAGACATTAGTCATCTGTGAATCACAAGCAGTTACAAAGTAGTATTTGGTCAGGAGGTAGTTAGCAATAGGTAACAGAAAGGACTGTAAGCATAATTAATGGTGACAATTAAAAATAATAATAATAATAATCAATGGTGACGACCTTTAAAGACCACGCTCAACCAGTGTCCTCTTGTGCGCCTTTGTTATTGTTATTATCCGGGACCTTTGAGGGAGATTCGCATGTTGAACTGTCAAAATCACTTACCCAAAGTTAGATGGTGTCGTACTCGCACAAGACAGACGAACGCATTGGAAGTTTTTAAAGCCGCGCGTGATTTTTTTATATCCCTATCTTGAAGGTTGAATTAGACAGATATTTCCACCGATGAATCTACCTTTGATCTCGTTCTATAAGATAAGGTAGTTCTTTCTCCAGTCGCTTGTCGATGCATTTGGCAGCAAGCTCATAATCCGTGTTCCAAGCAATCTCGTTCTCAGAGGCTGCTCTGGGGACGAGATTGCAAGACCCTGGGCTAATCAATGTCAAAATCCAACAAATCGAAATCTGATTGGCTAATGCATTTTACCGCAAGTGTCTTTGAAACAGGAAATGAAATAGACTGTCAAAGACATCGGAAATTGGGCGAACCAAAAACCGCCATGAGAATCGAAATGCAACCAAATTTCCATTGAATTTGTTTTTGACAGTGGGACAACGCGAAAAATATAACAAGTGTAGATCACGACTAAACGGAAAAGGCGCGAAAAGCTTTACGATATGTTGCAGCGTTTGACAGTATGACACTTGCGTCGAGGGTCGCATCGACGTTACGATGGGCCTGACAATTTTCGGAAAAACTTCTCTAATTATCGATACTGAAATGTGGTTCATAGTCAATGCTGGCCGTTTAATATGTCTAAAGTGGATAAAAGTTTGACAGCCTTTCTCGTGCTTTTGAAGGAAATGAAAGGGCAGAAAGAAGCAAACTTGTAATCCATTCGCACCGCGGAGTAATCTGCGAGTTGATCTGACTGGAGCAAAATTTATTCAAGATTACTTTGTTGAAATGGAACAGATATTCTGTCTGCAGCCCAGCAGAAACATAATTGAAGGTTGAACAAGGAAAACTGTCAAACAGCCTATTTTACTGCTGCGTTAAAAGCAGATTATTCAGGAATGCGTGGCCCAAAAAGTGGTTCAGTGGTTCAGCGGTCGGACAGAAAGACAAAAATATTAACGCTTGGAAAAGCGGTCTTTGTCACTCTTTACACACAAGTTCATTGCTGTGCTTTCTAAGTTTGCAGCTTATAGGACTGATAAACCAAATCGAGTGCAGGTAAAATATTTTTTTTAGGGTTACACTGAGTGTGTGAAAAAAAGCTTCGATTTTCTTAGATTTTCAAGTTGCTGGTTATTTGGATTGAAAGTTTACAGAGTTGTGTCTTGTTATTTTAAAAACGTACTTCTGTTATTTTATTGTATTTTTTCTGTGATCATGGTATCTGGGTAAGCAAAAGGTGATCTTGTGAAACCTACCGTTTGTAAAGTTCCACGGCGGAAAAAATAAATTGAGCTTACGCTTGTAAACAAGACAGTTCGTTTGGATAAAAAAAACTTTAGCAATGATTGATTTGTTGTCAGTTAGGAACGATATCTTTGCTTAAGTTTCTCGCATGTTGTTTGAAAATCTTTACCCTGTTTTACTTAATTAGATTTAAGCTTACATAACCACCGACCAGGCGCTTTTTTCGTTTTGAAGAAACTTGGCTATTTCATGCTGCGTTGCGTTATATTCACGCCCATTTTAAAGGTTTTGAAAATTACACAGGCGAAAACAAGCTTAATTTGATTCCAAATGAGTGTAGTACAACAAATGGTTTCTAATCGCCATTCGACTATTTAATATTACTAGCCTAAATATGTTTTCTTTTTGCTACTGCCTATGGAAAATGTTTGGTTTTCCAAAACGACCTGAGGATGTGCAAAATGAATTTCTCGCGGTTGAGAGAGGCAAATCGCCGAAAAACAGATTATATGCAGCGTTTGCCGGTTTTGGTTGTTCTGTTTTCAAGGAAGTCTCACATGAATGGCAATCATTGGCAAACGGGAGGGATGAAGGTTGTCACCTTTTTCACTTGTTTTCTTGGCCTCTGATGGTCTTTCCCAGAGGCTGTCTTCCTCCCCGTCAGCAGTCAGGCTGGCTTCCCGGTTTCTGACGGCCAAAGAGCCAATCGTACCCAGAGTCCTCAGGCTTCTTGGTCAGCGGTTAGTCGCAAGGAGAGACCAGGAGGGAGAGGTCAACTCGTGGGTTCGGCTGTCCGGATGATACAGGCCATCGCAATCTCGTACCCAGAGTCTTCAGGCTTTTTGGTCAGCGGGGCAACGCCGGGAAGTCGAAAAAATTCAATTTTTTTGATTGACTGTTCCGTAACGGTTTCCATTGTTTTACCGCAGAAATCCTGCGGTAATAAAATTCGATGTCCCCAGAGCAGGAGGGAGAGGTCAACTCGTGGGCTCGGCTGTCCGGATGATACGGGCCATCGTGACGTCACTTCCTGTGAGGCGCGGGATTTTGTCCAGTTTCGAAAATGGCGCTGGTGATTTTGTTGCATCAAACGATTTTTTTTTTCCAGCCAGGCTCCGGATGGGGTTTGTTTTCTTGCTGAGTAGACTTTTAATCTTCTTATCTCGATATAGGTAAGTGTTCACTTATTTTCAACCATGAATTATGCTGAAAATATTGCAGTGAAGAGTTACGTGTACTTGCGCTGATCGGAAAAGCTGAGATTGTCCGCGCCAGAAAAATTACATTTTATTAATTACACAAAGTACTGGTGAAACTGACATTTGGCTCGAGACGAGGTCAAATCTTAGTGCAATCGTTCCAGTTGAGATTAGTAGGTTATATTCAACTGTAAAAATGATCAGTACGTTTGTTTCGCCGAGTGAAAAAACAGTGAAAATTATAAGTTTGTGTTTATTGCTGAAACTTGACCTGAAGTTATAGAATTTGCCTCTAACATTATTAAAATAATTGATAGATACAAAATGATGATTCAAAGGAGTTTATTTTAATTTACCCATGCCATTTAACCTTTGTAAAGAAGACTTTTGCTGAGCAACCTAGAATTTTGAAAAAGCTTGCAAAATATGCGGACGCCCGAGGAAACCGACTTTCTTTTGAACTGATCATTAGTTTTTGCGAGAAATTTCACGAAATTTCACACCAAATCGGCAACTCCTGACTCAGTTTTCTGGCCGAACATATTCACAATATCTTCAGCTATCTCTAGAGCTCTGATAAAGAGACATCTTGTCATAGAAATAAACTTATCAACTGAAATGATCCACAAAACAAATGAGCAAGGAGACGATAAATGCTGTGTTTCAGTTGATTTACATTAGTAAGATGATGAAAGAGTAGAAGTTGAGTTAAACTTAAGTACTAGTCCAGAGAGTAATTGAATTTTCCTTATGTATTCCAAATCTATGAGAGAAAAACTTGTGCATTGCCCCTAGAATTTTGATGTTTAGATACAGAATGTTTGGACTATTTTGCCTTGAAGCTGGCGTCAGCCGCTCGGCCTCGCAAGGAAAAGTCTTGTCATATTTTCCTGTTTTTGTGAGATAATTAAACAAAAAAAGCAAACCCCATTGCCCATTAACAATTACCAACTGGCAAATTACTTAGTACTAAACGGTTATTTGCAACGTAGCTTTTCCGATAGCTTGAGAAAAAAATGTTTTCGCCTTTCTTTTCGCGGGCGCTCGACCAGACAGTACCGGAGAAATGCGTTTAAACCCACTGATCATTTTTATTAAGTTGTTAGATAATTATTTTTAATGGCCAATCCAAAGCTCTTAACCACAGTAAGATCTCACTTTTCCCTCCTTGTTAAATTATTTTGGATTCTCAAGTTATCTTTCTTCAAAGATGCGCAGGCCGTCACTGTTTTGTCGCATTTGCTATCAACAAGTGTCAAACTTTTGCGTATTTTCATACTTGAAATATTAACCTCATGAGCGATGGTGCTGTTTTCATGTATTATGGTAATAGGTTAAATCATAGCAATGATTCTTTGATGGCCTTGCGTAGAATTATTTGACTGATCATCCAAGTAGTTTATCAATCATTCAAACTTCGCGGGTTTTACAGGAAGTGACGTCACGATGGCCCGTATCATCCGGACAAGCAATCCGATTGCGAAAAGCCGAAGTTGACCCCTCCCTCCTGCCCCAGAGTCTTCCCGGCGTTGCCCCGCTGACCAAAAAGCCTGAAGACTCTGGGTACGAGATTGGGGCCATCGTGACGTCACTTCCTGTGAAGCACGGGATTTTGTCCAGTTTCGAAAATGGCGCTGATAATTTTGCTGTATCAAACGACTTTTTTCCCAGCCAAGCTCCTGATGGAGTCTGTTTTCTTGCTGAATAGACTTTTAATCTTCTTTTCTCGATATAGGTAAGTGTTCATTTATTTTCAACTCAAGAATTATGCTGAAAATATTGCAGTGAAGAGTTACGTGTGCTTGCGCTGATCGGAAAAGCTGAGATTGTCCGCGCCAGAAAAATTACATCTTATTAATTATACAAAGTACTGGTGAAACTGACATTTGGCTCAGGATGAGATCAAATCTTAGTGCAAACGTTCCAGTTGAGAGTAGTAGGTTATATTCAACTGTAAAAATGATCAGTGCGTTTGTTTCGCCGAGTGAAAAAACAGTGAAAATTAAAAGTTTGTGTTTATTGCTGAAACTTGGCCTGAAGTTATAGAATTTGCCTCCAACATTATTAAAATAATTGATAGATACAAAATGACGATTCAAAGGAGCCTATTTTAATTTAACCACACCATTTAACCTTTGTAAAGAAGACTTTCTTTTGAACTGATCATTACTTTTTGTGAGAAATTTCACACCAAATCGCGTACTCCTGCGCTCAGTTTTCTGGCCAAACATATTCACAATATCTCCATCTTTCTCTATTTCTCTGATACGGAGACAACTTGTCACGAAAATAAACTTATCACCTGAAATGATCAAAAAAAACAAATGAGCAAGGAGACGATAAATGCTGTGTTTCAGTTGATTTTCATTAGTAAAATGATGTAAGAGTAGAAGTTGACTTAAACTTAAGTACTAGTCCAGTGAATAATTGAACCCTCCTTATGAATTCTAAAACTATGAGAAAAAAACTTGTGCATTGCCCCTAGAATTTTGGTGTTTGGATGCAGAATGTTTGGTATATTTTGCCTTGAAGCTGGCGTCAGCCGCTCGGCCTCGCAAGGAAAAGTCGTGTCATGTTTTTGTGAGATAACTAAGCAAAAAGCAAATCCCCGTTGCCCATTAACAATTACCAACTGGCAAATTACTTTGTACTGAAGGCTTCTCTGCAACGTAGCTTTTCCGATAGCTTTAGAAAAAATAATTTTCGCCTTTCTTTTCGCGAGCGCTCGACCAGACAGTACCGGAGAAATGCGTTTAAACCCACTGATCATTTTTATGAAGTTGTAAGATAATCGTTTTTAATGGCCAATCGAAAGCCCTAAACCACAGTAAGATCCCACTTTTCTCTAATTGTTAAATTCTTTTGGATTCTCAAGTTATCTTTCTTCAAAGAGGCGTAGGCTGTCACTGTTTTGTCGCATTTTCTATCAACCAATCTCAAACTTTTGCGTGTTTTCATACTTGAAATATTAATTTCATGAGCGATGATGCTGTTTACATGTATTAGGGTAATAGGTTTATACATAGCTATGATTCTTTGATGGCCTGGAGTAGAATTATTTGACTGATCGTCCAAAGAAAAAAATTAGGGAGGTTATAGTTTATCAATCATTCAAACTTCCCGGGTTTTACAGGAAGTGACGTCACGATGGCTCGCATCATCCGGTCAAGCAATCCGATTGCGAAAAGCCGAAGTTGACCCCTCCCTCCTGGCTCCAGTTGTTCAAAGGCCGGATAACTTTATCCTGTGGATAAGTCACTATCGGACAGTTTTGATCAGTGCAAAGATTTCAGTATTTCCTCTTGTACAAGCGAATATGCACACTCTAACCACAGTTAAGTTTGGAAGTATAAGAAAACCTTGGACGACGTTTTGACCTGAAGTATATTTTACACCTAGACTGTTCACAGTCCCCCTATTTTTCCGTGGGATTCTCGAGACCGGTATGCTTCGATGGAACCGCCGCCATCTTGGTTTGTAAAAGCGAGCGCGATCTGGGGAGAGTGTCTAAACTACCGAGGGGAGCGGGAGTGGGTGTTAGTATAGTTGGGGATGGGAAGCGAAAAAATAGAGGGACTGTAACAGCTTCTCACCGTCTCGCGTTCCAAAGGTCCGTTGCACCAGCAACGGCGACACCTCATTGGTCAATTAGACAATAGTAGTTCTGAAGCGTTGACAGCATGACTGACGTATCTTTCACCGCCGGTTCTAAAAGGGGATACGGCTGGCGTGTAATGTGAAGATCGTGGGGAATGTTTTGATTTTTATCGTTTGTCTCGTCGGCTCGGAGGTCTGATAGTTGAAAATCAGCGGACGTTTGGCAGGCGGTAGCCTGCGAACGCAGACGTATTTCCGGCTGTCACTTCTCTCCGCCGAAAAATAACGTCTGCGTACCCGAGCGGCAAAACGATTTCCGTGACGTAGAAATTCTAAGCCAATCACCGTTTAGCTCATAAAATCACAGAACTACCACACGAGAATCGTGCGCGGTGTACACGTTAACTCATGAAAAACAATGGCGGACAGTATGGAGGACGCGTTTAGCAAAGTTTGCATTGCGAGGTTTTCGGTATTGAAAAGTTAAATAAGTACCAGGAGGATTCAATCAAGTATGTTGTAGAAAAGAAAAGGATATTTTTGTCAATTTGCCGACGGGGTTTAGCAAGTTGTTGATTTATCAAGCGTTGCCCATAGTGTTTTCGTCTGTGCAGTCAACTTGTGCGAAAAATATCGTGGTCGTGATTTCTCCATTGACAAGCAAGATGAAAAATCAAGTTAGTGGCCTTACCAAGTTCAAAAGTGTGTTGTCGGACCTACAAGACTCCTTCAGTTCGCATATAAATTGGTATGAAAGCATTCATAGCTTGCTTAAATGATCATTCTGAGCCTTTAGGATTAATCTTCGATATGCAATTGTGTATGCTAGTTCTGTGGCATTTGTTTAGCTCTATCGGCTCGGATTAACTGCAAGATTTCAGGCAGCGCTTAATAAATGTTATCTGTGAAGAGATATAGGATCCGTGATTTCGTTACTCGTGATTTCATGTTTGTATCTCCATTGTTTTGTGGCTTAGCGCGCATCCGGCGTTAAAAAATGTTGACGGGCCTGCCCGGCTCCACGTACGACTCCTGCAGTTCGCAAATAAATTGATAATAAAGCATTCATAGCCTAGCTCTGCTTAATGATGTTTATCTTGATCATGAAGGGAAATACTCAAATAAACCGAATTTTGAGCCGTTAGGATTAATTTTCGATATGCCATTGTATATGCTAGCTTTGTGGCGTTTGTCCCGTCGCGTGGACCACTCGAGTTTCAATCTATCATGTAATCTGATTGGCCAACGAGAAAACAAAAGTCGCTACGTCACGGAAATCGTTTTGCCGTTCGGGTACGCAGACGTTATTAGAGACTTTAAGCATCGACGACGGGAACGGCAACGGCGACGGAAAAACCGAGGAAAGACTGAGGAGAGGACGCGGTGGAAACAGTTAAGCAGGCGCAATACGACGACAGCTTCCCTCGAAGAGGATTAAATAGGATGGGCGCTTTCCATTCACCAAAAATTTTCGATTTGAATTTTCGGAAATTTCGGTCTCGAATGGAACGGGCTTATTCTCGGTCGGTTTCCACTTTTCGGGAACAGCTGAAAAGGTTGTCCTAAATTGTCGAAAATCTTTTCCGGAAAAGATGCTGTTCCGTTCGATTCCCACCCGAAATTTTCGAAAATTTCGTCGAATTGAAAGCACCCATCAAGTTTTCGTTAAAAGAAGTCAGAAATCGATTTTAATAATGAAATAACCGATGGAGAATTTTTACTGCTATTAACGAGAACGTGTTTGTCGGAGTTGCAGTTCTCCGATGTAAACAATTCAGACCATTTGATATATTTTAGATCGTAATAAAAATCACCGATATAACTAGAAATAGCGACTAGATTAACATTAATTTACTTCAAATGTTCTGCATCGAAGGCTGGGATTTCAAGAAACACTTTAGCAGTGCGAGCACGCGTGAGAATTTCGTTATCTTTACATCTAAAAATTTGAACTGAAAACTACGATATGACACAGTGGTTTGTGGTTTGGATGCTATTTTGAGCAACATAGACTGTTTATTTTTCTCCAGCTTAAATGTAAATTAAAAGTTCTAGTGTGTCTTGTTTTGAATAAGAAAAAGTAATGTTACACTGATGTTAGAGAGAAACATCGATGATTAGTGTCAGACTCGCAAGTCATTTCTAATTTTGCAGGCATCGTCACTAGCTTTCTGTTTTGAAACAGCCGACTGATGAAGTTATTATAGTTTCCGAAAAAATAAAACAAAAACTCAACGCGTACTTTACCTGCAGTATCCTTAAGTGCCAAGCGATATTAAAAATATCATTTTTTCGGGGCGAAACGAAGGTAAAATATGTGAAATGTTCTCACGTTTTCGGGCAACGCCAAACGAAGCTTTCTCACGTCGGGCCCCGGAACAGAACGTCTGGATATTTCCCGCCAGACATGCGCAATGTGGCATTTGGGTTTTCCCTCACAATGTCACGTCGCCGTTGCCGTTCCCGTCGTCGATGCTTAAAGTCTCTAAAGTCTCTATTTTTCGGCGGAGAGAAGCGACAACCGGAAATACGTCTGCGTTCGCAGGCTAGGCAGGCGGCAGACTGCAGTTTTCCGTCTCTTTGGACTGCTTTGAAGTAGATGGCGAACTGTAGGGACGACTTTTTTTAACAATTCTCTGGGGCGAAACAACACACACAAAGCGCTTGAAACGTTGCTGATCGTGGCTTTCCTCGCAAGCGCTTTTGCAAAGACGTGAAGATTTCCCATCTTGTGGATCCACTTCAACTCCAAGATCGATGTGCTTTAAAAAGATCGGCTAGAGGAATGCTGGCAACTCCAGCTCTTTCCGGGATCTTAAACAAATTTTCTGTGGAAATGTACTTGTTTTTCTTCCCGAAATCGCCGACTGCTATTTTGAAATAAATGTTACAAAATATGCGGCATGTATCTGAAGGTTTCGCTGTTTGCTTCACTGCATGTGTTCCGCTTGTATTGAAATTCACTTTGCAAATAGCTGATGTACTGTGCTGTATTTTCAAGCCTACACTCGAAAGACTTTCGCAACTTCATTTTATTTCGCAACTGTACTTTGTTTCGAAATGGTACAGAAACAGTACTATCGTATTTCCTTCAATTTGACATGTTTATCTCTGGGGAGTATATTTTTTGTTTGATTCAATTAGTCGAGGCGACAAAGTCTCGGCACGCCCCTCGAACACGAGACAGTGAGAAGCTGTTACAGTCTCCCTATTTTTCCCGCCGACTCCAATCCCCTCGGTAGTTTAGACAGTCTCCCCAGATCGCGCTCGCTTTTACAAACCAAGATGGCGGCAGCTCCATCGAAGCATACCGGTCTCGAGAATCCCACGGAAAAATAGGGGGACTGTGTCGTCGTCAAAAATCCCAGCACTCCCAGGATAAAAATCTCACGCCTATATCTTAGAAAAAGTTGGCAGGTATACATTCTTCGCACAAAAAGGACAATTTAACAAAAATGTTTGCATGTTATGTCCTGTTTATATCGTTTTTTAAAATATTCTTAATGCAAAGTAAAGAAATGCATTGAACATGATAATACTCAGTTACCAGAGAACCTGCACAGCTAGTTCTACCATTGTTGTTACTGTTGTTGTTTTAACATTTGTTAATGCTATTGTTATTATTACTGTTTCATCGTTGTAAATATGGTAACTTCTCATTACCATATATGATGGCAAGTCTTAATGACAGAAAACAAACAAATATTTTACTTTCTTTCTTAGTATCTCTTAGGACTTCAGATTTTATTCCAAATTTTAATTAAAAGTTCTACTGCCTGGATGTCATTCCTAACATTTGTTATTGTTACTATGCCAATTGGGTAATTTTCATTTAGCGACTTGCTTGTAAATAGTCAGCATGAGAAGCACCATATCAAGACGGGATGCATCATAATCCACCTGTATCTCAGATTATGACACTACTCAGTTTCAATTTACCATTTTTCTGTTGATGTTTTTTTCTCATCTTGAAATAACGTGATCTTGTGTTAACTTCAATAATGTCGATGAGGCAATACCAAATTAACGACTCAACATTCCACCCCACCTTTCTAATCCTAAGACACTGTACAGTTTTTTATGAAGCATGGGAATGCTCATGGAATTGGGGGGGGGGGGGGGGCATGTAAAAAAAAGTTGGCCTCCAAAGCCGGGGAGATAGGCCAAAAAATAGGCTCTCAATGGGCAGTCACTCCCACATAATTACTATAAAGTGTACTATAACGGAATGAGTAATGACGCAAGGTATCCCATTACCCCAAAATACAATTTCTGACTTTCTGAAAACTTCAATTTTTCCCACAGAACATGCCCATTAACCTCCCCCCCCCCCCTCCCACCCCTGTACTTTGTTACTTGAATTCAGTAAACTCATACTATCATAATCCTCATTCATTAAAAAATACCAGTACCCCATTACAATATTATCAAAGTCATTCTTTTCTTTCCCCTTTGATTCAGATGACCACCAATAACAGGCACAATGAAAATTGTCCATTACAAGAATGAGCTGGCTCTCAGCGCCCTTTGATCTAGCTATAAAGTGTATTAGTGACTACATGCCTTGATGATCATGTTCGCTGTCCACTCAAATACTTACCGTTTACTGTTATTTCCCCTCTGGTAATATTCATTATCCCACATTACTGTAATAATTTCACTATCGAAGAACAAAATTCAGTTCGTAGTGTGCTGAAACTGATGCCCGTATTTCACAAGAAACGGATACACATACAGTTGCGATTATTTTACGCACAAAAAAAGAAATCTCTATCACTAAGCTTGTATTGTCACTATTGCCATACCGCAGAGTAACTAGAAGTAATTTTAAGAAGATTGTGGGAGTGCGTTTAACGCCACTGACCTTGCATTGTGCGTATTCAGCCGTGGTGGACACCTGTCCTGTTCAGTTTCAAATTGGCTTGTTTCGTTGTATTATTTTATTTTTGTGTGATTTTTCTTAATTCCTAAAATTATCTGTACAGAATATTTGAAGTTTCCTTCCCAAATTTTTAATAACTACAATTCTGCCGCAGCTAGCTTATTTTGTAGACAGCCGCCCGCTTCCCGAGGAAAAACTCTACTGTGTACAGGCTACAGCTTGCCCATCCTTGGAGACCCAGGGGCAGTTAGTCAGATAGCAGGGCTTTTCGTGGGCGAAAGTTTACCGTAACAGCGAGACAATAAAGTTTCGCCCACGAAAATCCCTGCAACCCGACTAACTGTCCCTGGGTCTCCAAGGATGATGCAGCTAGCAAAGTAAATCGTTGTGCGATTTCTTTAGAAAAACCGAAATGCGGACACAAAAAATCCCGACAAAAATTAACGCACAGAGAAAGCGTATTTTGAGCATTACGTGACAAGGGGAGATAAAATCCTGAAAAGGAGCGATTGCTTTTCTCTTCCCCCAGAAACTCTTAGTTCAGTTAATACAAGATTAATGACCTCATTCCCCGAGCTTTTCCTTATAAGTTGGGACGAGCGGAAAAGACTCTGGCATCGGTTGGTCAAGTCATAAATAAGCAACGACTAGATTATACATAAAGTGTGACATCGAGTCTGACGAAGCTCGAATGCTGTGTATGGTTATCCTGACAATATAGCGGACACAGGTAGAAATAATCCAGTTTCTCAGTCGGCTTGGATTTGCTCTAAACCACCGTTTTAAAATTTCCTACTTTTTGCGTAACCTATCTTGATCGAATTTTTGTTTTTTGTTTTTTGTTTTTTCGTCTCCTGTGGCCGGGGGGAGGGGGCTAAGTGGGGCGGATTCCGGATTTCAGTCGTGACAGCTTGGAGCCATGGCTTCTGGTGGCAACTGTTCAACAACAACAACAATTTTATTTTACAGATACAGATTATATAAAGGGCTTGTCCCGCAAATAGCCAGAAAGCTAGTCGAGGCGGGACAAGACAAAAAAAATTACAGTAAATTTCAAACATGCTAGAAAACGGAAAACTTAACTTTACATAATAACGCAGATTCAGAAAAGACTATACATCAAAATTAAAGTAAATTATATGTAATTTTTTATTGCCATTAATATTACAATAGAAAAGAGATGAAAAGGGAAAAGGAGAAACAGATTATACCTACAAAGAGAAGGACATGGATGATCAGTTTTTCATTTCGTCAATTATCGTTTCCACTTCAATATAGGAGTCTACAGTTTCAAGTGTATCAAATAACTTTCCTTTTAGGGATTCTTTAAAAGATTTCTTTGTACTTTTTTTTAGGGTTGCAGGTATCCCGTTCCAAATCTTGACCCCAACACGCGAGAATGCATTTCGTGTGGCATTAATGCGAGATTCCTTTGTATAAGAATGATCAGAGGTAGAGGAACGCGTTTTATAGGAATGGACACTAGGAATTCAAGAAAACAGATTCAAAATATTTCTTGGGGCAGTGTTTTCGTTTATATCAAACATGAGGTTGCAAACGGATTCATAATACAAGAATTGTACAGGTAATATTTTTGCTTTAACAAAAAAGGGTATGGCATGGTCGTTTGTTTCAGCAAAATATATTAGCCGCAATGCGCGCTTTTGAAGAACAAGAATTTGATCAAGAAAGGTTTTACATGCATTGCCCCAAGAAATGAGACCATAAGTTATGTAAGGTACGATTAGAGACTGATAAATATTCAAAGGAGTGCAATTAGGAACAATATGCCGTAACCTAGCGATTAGCCCAATTGTCTTACTTATTTTTGTTGCAACAGAATTAATATGTGTCTTCCAGGATAAATTTTCATCAATTAACAATCCAAGATATTTAATGAAATTTTTACGTTAAAGAGAAACCTTTTTGTTGTTTTCATTGTCAAAAATATAGATCTGAGGTTGATAGTTGAGCTTTTTCTGGTGAGGGCGAAAAATAACAGTTTGATTTTTTAATATTCAAAGTAAGCTTGTTAGAAGTCAGCCAGGTATATAGGTTGTGTAATTCTTCATTTGGTATAAGTTCTAGTGACTTTAAGTCTTCATGAGCAAAAAGAACATTAGTGTCATCTGCAAAAAGAAAGAATTGGAGTTTATTCGAGCATTTTTGAATGTCATTTATATAGAGCAGGAAGAGAAGTGGTCCCAGAACGGAGCCTTGGGGTACACCACAATTTATATTTAGTCTGCTAGATATACAACTGTTGATTTCCGTAGTTTGTGTACGATTTGATAAATAGGAGAAAAACCATTGATTGATAATTCCGCGGAAACCATAATAATTTAATTTATCGAATAATATGTTATGATTAACAGTATCGAAGGCTTTTTTTAAATCAATAAAAACTCCACAAGAAAAACGTTTTTTGTCCATATTTGTTTGAATAGATTCCACTATATCGAGAATAGCATGCTGAGTTGAGTGAGCTTGACGGAAACCATATTGAGACGAATGTAATAAATTATGTTTCTCTATAAAATCTTTCATTCTATTATACATGATTTTTTCAAAAGTTCTATTGAAATTTGACAATAGTGAAATTGGTCTATAATTAGAAGCGTCAGTCTCGTCATCTGTTTTAAAAATAGGTATAATTTTGGACATTTTAAGTTTTGTGGGATAGGACCCAAGGGTGACAGATGCATTGAGAATGTCAGAGAGCACTGGAGATATGATGTCACACGAGTATTTAAGAAGTTGGGTAGGACAAGAGTATAAGCCATGTGATTTGTTTTTCGGTATGGATAGGATTTGAAATTTAACTTCACATGGAGTAACAGGTTTGAAGAAAAACGAAGAATCTGGGGACTTGGACTTTCTAAGGTAATCAGTAAAGGGACGCTCGGCCGGTGGTAGTTAACTTGCTAAATTATTGCCAACAGTCGAAAAATGTTTATTGAAAATATTAGGTATACGTGTGGCCACATTGGTGACGATATTGCTATTATCTGGATCCTTTAACTTGTTAATTATTTTAGAGTTTCTTTTGCGACGGTTTAAAAATCCATTTATCCCTTGCCACGTCCTTTTCATATTGTTTAAATTTTCGTTGAAAAAATCGCAATAATATCGTTTCTTACTCAAACGTGTGAGACTACATATTTTATTTCGATAGTATTTATACTTGTCAAGGTTCCCAATTTGGTATAGTCTGTTTTTTACTTTAATTGAAGCTCTTATCTCCTTCGTAATCCATGGCTTTGAAAACTGTTTCATCGTACGTTGAGAAAATATTATTGTTATGACTGGTATAATCCAAGTGAAGTAAGAATCTGCGCTAACTTAACAGTTGGTAGAACGATCAAAGGGAGTGATAAAAATCTGCGAGTCAGCGAGCCATGCGAGCCAAGGTGTGAGCCATGCGAGCCGTGCGAGTCACGCGAGTCATGTGAGCCACAGTATAAATGTTAATAATTTTTATTTGTTGTATTTACATTCACATAAGAACAAGAACAAGAGCATGGGAACAAGATGAATAACATCGCAATATTTAATTCTTACAATGGGACAACGCAAACCATCATATCTCAGTTTTTTGTTAATTGACACGTCAGGACTGATTGTCAGTGTCATTCCAATCTTGTAAGGTATGATAAATGAGTACTCAAAGATGAGCGAAGTCAATATTGTCGCACTAAATTCAATTTGAAAAGAAGCAGTGTAACAGAAGCATTTGCCGTCAGCTGGTAGGTCGAATGCTATCTCGAAACCAGCCTCTGCCACTTTACGACTCTAGTGGCGAGTTTTGAAGAAAGACTTGTCTAAGGGAAAGGACAACCACATGCAGCAGTCAGCCAACCGACAGAGTTCTGATAACTCTGATTCTCGACTTAAGACCAAACCTGTTAAAATGGCGCGATTTACTCACCATTCTTGACGCCAGCACACGGAGATCGAAGTGCTGTTCTTTTCTTTCCTTTTTTTTTTTCCTTGAATGAAGTTCCACGTGGATATCAATGAATGACATGTGTCAATAGATACCTATTCGAGTAGCGGTGCAGCCGTATGTTTTTCTCAGATTTTTTTTTCTGACGTCTTGAACCTTAATAATAAGTATTGTATTTTTTAATTTTTGCGCATCTTGGGCGATTTTGAATAAGCAAAATTCTCTCAAAAATTATAACAAAAACGAAAAAAAAAAAAAAAAAGAAAAAAATTCTTCCAAAATTTTCTCACGCGAATGTAATAAAACAAACAAAAATTCTTAACATTTGCACTGTGGCTCGCATGACTCGCGTGACTCGCATGGCTCGCACGGTGGCTCGCTGGCTCGCAGATTTCGCAGACCCGATCAAAGGTTTCAACGTTAGCTTTCGTGATAACCAACACACAAAACCATTTTCATTGCACTGAGGTTGCCGTATAGTTTCAAAATGACAGAAGCTGGGAGAAACCAGGAGCGTGCCAACCTGGCCGCTATTAGCCATAATCAGAAAGTGAACTGACTCGTGATATTTTCAACCCATTGGCCAAAAACCGTACTATCTGCATGAAGTCAATTGTCATTTCTTGCACAAATTCCAATGATGAGCTGGCCAATATAAATCGATAAAATCGGTACAAATCAAGATAATCGATAAACGAAACGACTGCCATTGATTGCTAACGATTGATCAATAAAATCGATATTAATCAAATCAGATTTACCGAATTTTATCGATTGATAGATCGATAGCGACTTTTATCGATTGACTAGCTCCGCCCAGCCTGGACTACAAGGGGACAATAGAGGGGGCGGGAAGACGAGAGACCCTGGGAACGAGGTTGGACAATGCCCTCCGGTGCATACATGAATGCCCTTATATGACGTACCTACCCCCAAAAAAACGCAAACATGGCGGACCGCAACGCGGACAACGAAAGTAGTTGTACCCGCGTTTCAGCCAAGACTAACACAAGACGAAGATTTGTTGGAACTAGATCATTCAGTGGACAAAAAACTGATAAGCTTGCAGGTACGTAAGGAGTTACTTTTTATAACCACAGATCATGTGACCTGTTACTTTTTTCAGTGGTTAGCAGCTGTTTATAAATAGTACAGTTCCCGGTGTCGCGGTGATATAGTCGACTCCCGATAACTCGAACCTTCAATGGAAATTGAAAAAGGTTCCTGACACGCGGCTGCTTCAAAATAATTAGGAGCAACTACAGAAAACAGGGCCACTTTGGTCCACACACATAAGAACGACACAACACAATAGAACGACACAATAGATGCTATTATCATGTAAATAAGTGGCCCTGTATTCTGTAATTTAGCCAATAATTATATTCAATGTTTTGGACTACAATAGACCTTTATCACACGGCGACCATGTTGAGTCTCTATTGAATTCTCAGCCTCGGATAATGCATTTCTAGCGTTCTGATTGGTTCACTACGAAGTCGAGGGGAATATTCACCAATATTTACTTCGCCTGAGGCGAATAATAAATTGTTTTAGTATACTTACTCAGGTGATTATCAGAGAAAAACAAGTACCGTCCGAAAAATGTTGATTTTGTTTGTTTGTTTCAAATTGTCTCGTGTCAATGAACAGAGACGTGCAGTCTGCCGATCACATGCTCAATCGACATCACATGCGCAATCGATAAACTGCACATGGCTTCAAGCAGAATGTCAGTATTCTTTAACTGCCGCTTCATTGAGACGAAGCACTGACTTCTGTGAATGAATGTTGGGTTTCTCCGACCCGTTTAACAGACCCGTTTTAGTGATAGCATTTTATTGCACAAATATTTCTTGTTGACATGATGGCTTCGCCGGTTAACAGACGTTTATAAATTGCCCTTGGAGATAAGCTGCTTCAGGTAGGAATTAACTCCATTCAACTCCGTTCGCAAAGAGCTGCGCGTGTCATGTGATCATTACATTGTCGCTTTGGTGGGAAGTTGCCTCAACATCCGGTCGTTTTAATTTGAAAGAAATTTTTACTTAAAATATAATTCAGTCAACTTCAACAGCAATATCCAAACGCGGAGAATTTAATAAAACAATTATCCCATTCGCGCTTGTTGGATATGAGATTGGTTATAGCCAACTCATATCCAACGCGTGCTCATGGAATAATTAATTGTTTTTTCACAGCAAGCCTCGCACTGAATTTGCGTCTGGGCGAGACTTGCCGTGCGAAAACAAAGCTTTTTATTCCCCCGAAACTCAACTTGGCTGCCGAGTGATCAGGGTATATTTTGACCTGTCACATCTT